>NC_050594.1:29868618-30168618 GCF_013368585.1 Megalops cyprinoides
TATATGGTCGACAGCCTCCACACTTCTGGTCGGCATCACGGCGAGGCAGCCAGAGACCCAGCGGCAGGCGAGGGGGAAGACATTAATTACATAATAGGCTTGGCTGGAGGAAAGCTGCTTGCTCAAGGCTGGTTTGATCCCTGCACTGGGGACCCTATCAGCAGCGTCCCCCGGAATGCCAGGAATGCCTTGAGACGTGCGATCCTGGGTCGCCATGGGAACAAGCCAGTGTTTGTTCGGCAGACAGCTAACAAGCAGCCATTGTTTCTGCAAATGAGCCTTTAAGCTCTCTACCACCACCAAAACCCCACCCCCCAGCAGTGGTTGGGAGTGATTTTAGAACAAATTGTTTTTGTTCTAGGGGAGGCTGCTCTTCTGACAGCAGGGTGGATGGTCAACGGCAGCCACAGTGATCGTGGTGATGATAATTCACCCTAATCGTTGTCATCAGCAAACAGCCGTTCCTGTCCTCCACTGGGTTCTGGCTCAGGGCTTTGTGCTATCATGAGATCGTGGAACGCACAAGGGCAGCTTAATCATTGCTGATTTCCTTTGCCTTTTTTCCCTACACTATGCTCTCCCCATTTTAAACAAAACACATCCTAACTCTGCTTAACACAAATAGGGTGAAAAATATACAGCGGGAGTCAGATAGACTTGCATAACTGCTTTAAAATGTTTCAACTAAGAACAAAATGAAAATTTGTACTTGGTGTGCTGTGCTAAAGTGCAAAACTTTAGAGGCTGAGCTCTGAGTAAGTCTTGCCAATTGCCACATGCATGGTTTCAAGCTGGGCTTTCATTACTTCCCCATTATTCGTCTTTATGTGTGATAGATTGCAATGCTGAAAATTCTTATAAAAATACCCCGAGCCATCTAGAAACTCTCCGAGAGAACAACTTGATCACTGGCAGCTGGGTATTTTGCATACAACAGGAAAATTATAAATGTTAATCATTTTGCAACAATGAGAAAAATATGTTTTGCATATGGAAAATATTTGCCATTCAACGTTCCTGGAAAACATTTTTGTTCGCGTCACAGCCTGTCATCTGCAAGTATTTAGACACGTGTGATAGAACCCCTGCATTCTTTATGTTATTAGTATAAGCTGGTGAATGCCTGGAGGCCGTGGGCAAACACTCTTTAATAGCCAGAATTTCATTCCTTCATCAAATGGGGGCCGTACTGACTGAGCACACTCATCTTGATAGCACAAGAGGATGGCAGTACAAAACAATAGCAACCATCCCCTCTCTATGTCATCCGTTCTTGACAGGGAAAAGGGGCATGAAAGACCATGATTATTAAATTTGTAATGTGAAGTATTCCAGGTGTATGCACAAACTAACAGTAGCAATGAAAGCACACATGGCATGGAGCTATCACCAGTATGAGTCAGAAACAAAAAAGAAAAATTGCTGCATTATTTAACAGAGAGATATTAGTATCATTAACCCTTTCGTGCATAGGGTCACACCGGTGTGATTAGCCCTTTAGCACGTACGGTCAAACCGGTGTGATTAGAACACTAGATTGGAAAAATTCTAGCTAACTTTAGCTTTGAGGAAACTGTGATTTAACGTTACAAACTATAGCAAATGTGGCGGTGAAAACTATGAGAAGCTTAATGAACTATGCTAATGAAAACATAATGAACAGTGTAACATGACACACGTGCTACATAGCATGAAGTAAGTCACGTATGAAAGGGTTAAAGGATTCACTACGGGACTCCTAAGTGGCTCAGTCAGTGAAGGTGCTTGTTCCAAGTGAAGGCTGATACCTGTAGCCCGGGTGTGACCCCCTAATGTCATCTCCCAGTAAAGACAAGCTTCACTCTGCTGGGTAGGGGTAGATATGTCAGCCAGGGTTTCTTCGACACACTGTGCTCATCCAGTGACTGACATCAGGGACACCCATCCTCTCTTTGCTTCCTGGTGTATTGTGGGATCTGTAGTGTGAAAAATGGTCACAGCTGCTGTCCATCAGTATCAGGTGACTGCATTAGCTGTGCCCTGTGTGAGTGCAGAAGTTGTTTTGGTATGATGAACCTAAAGTGAGAGGAAAATGAGAGGAAAATGCAAAAAGTAAAAAAAAAAATCTGCACAGAATTACCATTGACAGCTGTAGAACAAGCCTCTAACTGTTACAACACCAACGAAGACACATGCCTATTTAAAACTCAGTAGGATCAACATGTGGACCAACGGAGACTGTTTTATTCACCACTGTAAAAAGAGTCTGTGAATGCATGCAAGTTATTGCATTACATTACATCATAGCAGACGCTTTTGTCCTTTTGTCATTTCGAAATTTGCTCCTTTTTAAAATTTTGTAACCATCCTTTTTCCAAATATAGTACTTGTCAGATGGGATTCCTCAGCAATTTTAAAGCTGTCAAAAGAATGAAAAGGTTAATGAATTTAATATTATCATTACCACATTATACAATCAATACTGTGATTGCAATGAAACATTGTTCCTGACATGTATCGTGCCTTTTCAACATGCTTCACCCCCCTTTTTCTACCTTCACTGAAAGCCTGCCACTCATCTACACACTTGGTGTTGAGTTATTTTGTTATGGTGGATATATCAGTTTTTCTGTATATGATAAAGCAGACATTAAACTGTCTAATCTGAGTCTCTATAACAAGAAAAAGTATGTCCTGACTTTAGTTGCTCATTCATGGTCATATACTAAAATAGAATTACACAAGTGTCTAATTACACCATCACCATGTCACCTCTTCACATGTAAAGTAAAGTTGCTAACAGGTTGCTGAACAGTAACCATGCCACTGTCCAGCCAAACTGGCTAAGCCGTGTCAAAATAACTTTATGCAATCATCAGTTATGTGTATTTTGATTTCCTTGATTGTCGCTCTGACATTGTACTTTTCCCAGCTTCCAGACCCAGAAATAGCCCGGAGCTCTGGCAAGTATCCAGTTTCATTGGGTGACCAGACAAAACGGAAACCCCCGATAAACACAGAACATCAATGGCATTACTCTCACTGAAGGGCCTCCCACCCCCACAGTTCAGACTGTGAGTAGGAGGGTCATTATCAGCACTGTCCAATAGGAGGATAAATTCCAAAGGATGCACCACAGACTGTATATGTCACTACATTAGGACCTTCTATTTGACATGATTTGTCTGCCCACCCGTACCCATGACTAAATGCAAATATAAGCTCAGAGATGACACCTCACAGAATGCACAACGAATGCCTTTGGTGAAAGCTGGACTTTCTGCCCTCTATAACCATGCCACTCTTGAATGCTCATAAGGGCACATTTGGTCCTGAAAAGTAAGTAGAGGAAATGTTTTTGAATGCTCCCTCAGGCTTTGGGGACTGAAGAACTCCACATCACTGGGCTCATGTGTTTTCCATTGTCATGAGCTGGTATCTGGTTCTACTCAGATACTGTTTAACTACAAAATGGAGATGGGTTTGAAGACAACCAATATGTACTCAGCACATTTTTCCATGGTTTTAATGTAAGTAAAATGGTTTATTTATGATATGACCACAGATAAACCCACAGGCAAAGTGGAAAGCACAAGCACACTATGATTTTTAATCTTTTAATTTTCAATGACACTTTTAATCTGGGCAAATGAAACCTCACTTCAGACCTTAATGTGAAACATTTAAAAACTTAAACATTTAGCTTAACATTTAACTTAAAGGTTGGTATTTTTAGCTTTTTCTTGTAAAGTAGTTTAGAATTAAGATACCTATTCATGAACTACGAATTTTACGAATTAGCAGACAAGCAAATTGTTGCTTGGAATTCATGTCAGATTCCTACACTGATATTTGTAATGTACAGTTTTTTGAAAGGGCATGAACAGGCCCTTAAGGTGTGACCTTTCTCCATGGTGTTATCATGCCCATCAGAATGGCGATTTTATTATGACTATGATTATGATTATGATTATTATTGTTATTATTATTATTACTACTACTACTGGTAGTAGTAGTAGTAGTATTACTTAAAATAGATATCAAAGTGATTACTATTCTACCAGATTCAAAGTAATACTGTGACTTACCGGATACTGAGCACATAGACTGGTGTTGTATGCATCATGCACTGGAAAAAAGTTGCAGTATGTGTAATTGTATCAAAATTGACAAAAATGCTTATAAATGCATCCATAAAAGGTAGTTTTTATGACACAATACATAGTTAATGGATGAGTTAACATTTGGTATGAGCAAAAAAGTCTTGAGATGAATATTCATTTCTATGACATATTTATTGTTTATGATATCAGTGGCTTGTTTCTTCTGTGTTTACATGGTAACTCATCTCAAAGGTATTGTCACAGATATTTTCTTTATTCTTTAATTGTAAAGGGACTATTTTAATCAACTAGCTCACTCTGAAAATCACCAACAAAATAAGAAAATCAAACCCAGAGTATTGGCTTAATGCGATTTGGATGTTTCCAAGCTAATTGTCATTCAGCTGTATCGAGGCTCATTAAATTTCTCTTGAATCACCTCTTTTTGCTTATCTGTTTGTTTGGTAAAAGTAAATCACTGGGTACATGACTTATGGAAAATACAAAATGTGACACAAAATTGGTATTTCATAATCGGTATGCCTCTTCAAGTATATTGTCAGGTCCTGACTTTTAATGATTAGTTTCGAGGTCATTTTCTCTAGTTTTCCAGTTACCACACTGTTTCATATGTTAGGTTTCCTGATAGAGTGCCTCTTAAGCATGCCACGTGGCGGACTCTGCTGTGAATGTAAGTAGCCATTGTTATTGCAGTCCGAATCAGAAACTTCAATTGAGCATGTGGGAATAAGTCCATCAGCTATAAACTGTGCTTTTCTACTCTTATCCAGGGTGTTTGTGGCTCAAAAGGCTTCAAGGGAATTTTTTTACAGCACACAACAAGCAAAGGAAATTGTTCAGAAGGTCCAACTGCCCAAATTAGTATTAAATGCAAGCTGTGGTAAAATGACACCATGTGACTTCAGGTGACGCCACATAAGCCTGGGATATTCCAGCTGTAAAACATCAAGCTGACACGTGTGCAACACTAACACACTTCCCCAGCATGCTGACCCCTCTTCAACCTTTCACAATCCTTCGCAAACATGTATACTTTATTATTTCATCAACTGCTTTTTGTAAAATACCAAATAAAATACAGCAACAAGACCTGCAAATTCCTGACAAAACACCAATTATCTTGAGAGACACCACACTCATCAGTCTGCCTCGAGTACCACTCTAGTGGATTCAAGGACACTTCATTATGTGATGGAATGGCTGAAAAATGTTATGTAAGATGTCTATTAAGCTCCCCGAGAAACTGCTGCACTAAGGTTTCTCCAATGCGCCATTTCATTTAACTGCACTGACCTCATGGTCTACGAGAAGCCACATCTCACAAACGTCTGCACCCGACAAGGAAAAGACACAATGAAAGTGATTCAACAAGCGATTAGTATTTTATCATAATGATGTTTAACTACCATGTATTTAAATGCGGATTTTTATAACCAATTCCGTCTGAGGATTCCACTAGCAGTTGCCTCATAATAGAATCTTGTAAAAAACAAAAATGAAAAACCTCACTCAATGGGGTGGGTTGAGGACACACACAATGAAACAATAGCTATTTCTGACTGTGCCCCAGATGGATAAAATAGTAAAGAGATGCAACTGAAAAAACTGTCACAAAAAACTAGAAGTGACATCTTTCAATTTTGTGCTACAATGAATATCCTAATAAATTTGAATTATGGTCATCTATAGGAAATATCTACCTAAGAAATAGCTGAGTCATTTTCTACTACAAGTATCTACTATAGTATTAGTATTGCATTATTGTAGTTATTGTAATTTTTGAGTTATTGTAGCTCGGAAGATACTGTTACCATTGCCTTAATGCAAATATTTGGGGTCCTATATTAACATATATACTTACCATAACCATATAGCTAAAGTCAGTTACAGACAGCAAATGACAACTATTATAATAACTGTAAAGACTGGTTTTGTCTGTTTTAAAGCTTTTAATCTTTTAGTTCAATTTTCCCAGTAATTACTGTTGATGCACACACAATGCATTTCCTGTGGTAACATTTTCCAAATGTTCAATTTATTTTCATTTTCATGGAGATGGATTCTGCAGAACCCTCATATCAACAGCAGAACACTAGGCAGGGACATTTAGTACATACTTGTAAATTAACTCAGTAATACTGGTTATGTAACCACGGGCCTCAACAGCATTGTTGGTTTGCTTTGATCACTTTGAATAATTGTGTTCAGATGGTCATTTTTGCTACCACTGGCCTATAAAACATTAATCAATGTATACATGAAGAGAGAAGTGTCTTAGAATATGCTGTGGCCCATTTGTGATCCCTGGGCCAAATTTTAGCAAATTGGAGACCTGGAAGTGAAATGAGTTCCAGTAATACGTTAAATTATTACAAAGAGTTCCCTCACACTCACCCTTGCCAAACATTTGTACTTCTCCTGGCAAATTCCATTTGACTGACCCTATCTCATAAAAAATTGAAATAATCATTCACTGACTAGAACGTTGTGAAATGCTGCTTGCTGAAAAGAACAAACAGTAACACAAAGCCATCTGCCACCACTGAAACATACATGCGGAGTTTGTCAATAATGCATTTCTGGCCCGAACTACCATAAACTAATTCTGCAAATATGTTAAACAGGTGATCCAGCTCTTGGTTATGATGATGTCTCAATAATGCTACATACTCTTAATAAAACAAAGTAAATTGATAATTTACATAGATCTCTCAATGTCGCAGACATATGTAATTCATGGAGCTAGTGCATGTTATTAGCAAAGAGATTGGTCATTACATTGTACTGGTGTTTCCAAAAGAGATCATACTGATGATAGCATGGAAGGAAGCTGGTTTGAAAGTGTTACATCAGTATTCAGCAATAAACAGGTGTGACCAAA
The DNA here is from genome assembly GCF_013368585.1 of Megalops cyprinoides. Lineage (NCBI taxonomy): Eukaryota > Metazoa > Chordata > Actinopteri > Elopiformes > Megalopidae > Megalops > Megalops cyprinoides. The sequence continues at coordinate 29,875,603 of NC_050594.1, forward strand.
ATCAAGCTATGAGATAGGGGATGGATAGTAGTCACATTGCTGGCTATGGAACTTAAATTGTAAACAGATTATTGCAGGTATAAAGTCCAGAAGGGGCACCCTTAAGGAATTTATTGAATTTGGAGTGTTGGAGCAAAATATACTGAATTTAAACTGAATTGTTAACATCATTGCTGTATAATGTAAGGTGCATTAGCATGTAATAATAGTGTGGCCAAATTCTAATATTCCAGTATTTCTTCTTCCAGTATTCTTCCAGTATTTCTGCTGTAGCTTGCAAAACATGGAGTTTTCTTCCAAGCTGAGTATTTAGATATGTCAAATTCATTTCTCTGACATTTCTACTTTTCCGACTTTTCTGTCTCTCAATTTACAAATTAGCTGTTTACATCCACAGCATTAAGATGATGAAACACTGAAAAGAATTTTGTTCATTCATGCAAATAAAGTTTCTTTAAATGCATGAATAACTTCTTTAAATGGACAATGCGTTAGTGATGTTGCTCTTGCAAGATGAAGTACCTTGCCTAAAGAACCCTGTAATTCTCCAGCGATTCTCAGGAGATCTCTCACACCATCCATTAAACCAGCTCCTGGTTTAATGGCCCCTACTTAACTAATGTCTTAACCTCTCCATGGATTCACCACAGCAAGCTGAATCACTTTCCCTCCTCCTATTGTCAATGGGAAGGAAAGCAGGTAGTTCATGACCTTTTTCTATTGTTTGTTTCCTTGGGTTACCAAACCCTGGAATCCACAGTAGAACAAATGACAAGAACAATAAGAACAGCAGGATGACAGCAAGAGGATGTATAGCATGCAACCATAAATTTTATGAAATAGAGGTGTACTTGTGGGAATCCAGAAATCAGATGTTTCTCAATTGTAGTGAAAATTAAATAGCATGCTGCCACAATTGTGTGTGTGTGTGTGTCCCTTGGCTTGGATTTGCAAAATTCCTCAGGTTGAGAGAAAGTTTCCTCACAGAAGTCGTTGGCTGTAACCTGCGGAATTTTTCTGCATACAAATATCTTTCGTGTCATACCTTGGTCATCATTCAGACATGAACTGTTCTGTTGGTGTTCTGGCATACTCCATTTAACTGTCCTCCACGGGGACATTTCCCGGAAAATAAAACACGGGTTGCTTGGGGGGGAACGCTGAAATCACTTTAGCTCCCGTATATGGACAAGTGAGAATATGTTCTTTCCATTCATGTTGCGAGTAATCCCCTCTCTTTCTACATCAGATTACTCACACCAGGAGAGATGCTTTATTTAGCATCTTGTTTGGGTTTAAATCCAGATAGTAGATGTGTTCCACTACTGTCAGCGAGCATATGTTTCTGCCAAACAGCAGTGTCATAGCACCTTGAGGAAACACTGGGTCTTTGACTGAACTTACCACATTTACCTATGCTACCCTTGACTATACATCAGCTTTTCTTTTGAAAGATGCATGATAAGGCATGGATTCAATCAACATTTTCTCTTAACCTTTAACCAACAAATGAAATTTTGGTGATTGTTGAGCTTATTGAACTGTGCCAATAACATACAGAGGGCCTTTCATGTTCAATATATGCTCAGCAGATCACCATCATGCAAGAAGGAGACCATTTTGACTTGCGAACCTTACAACATAAACAATGCCTTCATCCACACAACCACTCTCCACTTTGCCCTTTGGATAACTCTACAGACACGATCTGAAAGTGCAGCACAGCTGACACTAAACATGATAAATGATACAAAGATTAAATGGATGAAGGCTGAAATTTACAGTGTTGAGTTTTTTCCCTTCTTCCCTGAAATAAAAAGCTGAAGATTCTTTATGGGAAAAGAAAAAAAAAAATCATAGGCCGTAGTGTGATTGACCATGATCCGAGTCAGGGCCCATGAAAATGGCAATTTTGGTTAACCTCACGCTAGCTAAAAATATAAATACAATACATCTTAACACCCAGTCACCACTGCAAATTTTAACAAAGTATTTTGACAAAAATAGAGAGGAGAGAATTATTCTCTCCTATCCAGCTGTGAGAGACACTGCCTTTGTTTTGGCATTGCTTCTGTCCTTGAGAATACAATCTGCAAAGCCCTTTCTGCAGTGAAGCCCTAGCCAAATGTCTCATGATAAATGCTTCAAAAAAATTCCATTGCCTGTGCATGTTGGTTCTCTGTGTTTTTCCAAAAATATTTGAGGTCTTAAGCATCACCAGTCACCATCTCGACAGAAGATGTTTACATACCTTTGCAGTTTAATAATTTATTCCATCTTTCATGAAAATGATGGCTTATATTTTTGCGCTCAATCTCCAAAGTCTAGTGCACATATCACAGCCTGTAGCTACACTAAGTGTATTTCTCTTAAAGCACAGCAAAGGATTTGCACTGTTATGTTGTACTAAGGTACTGTTTTCCCAACATAAGAAATAAATGCACATAGTCTCTGTAACCTTACATTAGAATTTGAGTGTTTCAGATAATTTTTTAGCCTTTATATTACACTGTATCTGGAGTTGTGTCGTTGTGTAATATAAAGCATGATAAGCTTTATGTGGCATAGTGTGGCAGGTATGGGAGGGCAAATTTGACTTAGCAAAGTAAAGCTTGGGAGAGAGTGCATGGTCAAGGTTTAAAAGGTGATATGAGTGATGAAGGTATATGAAGTATATAATTGGTTGATAGATGTAATATGTATTTACATTTACATTTATAATTGGTTGATATTACATCTATCAACCAATTATATATAAAGTATATAATTGGTTGATAGATGTAATATGGATTTACATTTACATTTATTCATTTGGCAGACACTTTTATACAAAGCGACTTACAAGTGAGGCAGAGTACAACACAAGCAAAAATCCATATAAGGAGTCAACAATATTAGAAGCGCTGAATGACCAAGTTTCAACAGTTGGCCAGGCAAGGCACAAGCAACCTAGTAGAGATGAGATAGATTAAACCATTCGATTTGAATTTGTTTTTAAGAAAAGGAAAAACAAAGTTTAAGGGGTAGTGTTTCAGGTGATCAGGTAAATGCGGAAGAGCTGTGCCTTCAGAGGCTTCTTGAAGATAGTGAGGGGCTCAGCAGAATGGATGAAGTGTGTAAGTTCATTCCACCATCGAACAACATGTTGTGATTCTAATGTTATTCTAATCAGTGTGAGAAAATTTGCGTTTGTGAGTGAGAGAATGTGTGTCACAGAACACATGTGTACGTGCAGAGTGTATTTGAAGGGTTTTGTATGCTGCTGTTTGTTCCAAAAATAGTTTGGAACATTTCTCAATTTTGTTAAGTGCCAAGTTTACAGATTATGACATTGACAGGGTAAATTATTAACTATCATCACCAAAATCATTATGCTTATGGCACTACTTCATATTTTCAAAGGATATTTCAAAAATCTGTAGTTCTTGAGTGGTTGGTGCAAAACATTTTGAATATTTGAATACTCACAAAAGTTAAAGCTCCAAGACTGTTACTTCATCCAGAATCATGGATTGGAATCAGAATCAAGATTTAAATTGTGTTACTTTCTCAGATTTAAGTGACACCGTAAATATTTTTTCATACATAAATACCATCATCATTAAAATATGACTTAACCTATGTATCTCCCTTTTTGTATTACATTATATTTCAGATGGCTGGATTATTTGATGGCATCACATCATGTTTAAAATACTATGTAATTGCATAATTAGGTAAGCAGGTAGCACTCATTACAGATAATGTCATAATTTAATTGACAAGGCATTGTATTTACCTGTGTTTTCACCATTGCCCACACTTCCTGTAGATGTGATTGAAATGGACCTCCTTTCAAACACTGTTCAACTGAGAGGAGAATTAAAGGGGTGTAATTTCAAACCTCACAGAGCCTAAATACCAAATGTACACAGTTATAAATCCTCTTTAGCACCCATAAAATATTAGAACCATCTGTAGTGAAGTATCTTCACCTTCGAATACACCGGTGCCATCCTTTATGTTTGTGTGATCTCCTCTACATTTATTTAACATGAAAAACCAAACATTAGCTACCTTGGGATTTTTTTTACACAAGGTAAAAAAGTATTGGTGTTCACTCATAAAAAGGTACCTACTCTGTTAATCTCCCTGAATAGGGCATTCTGCCAAATAAATAAATATACAGATGCAACGTTTTTTTCTGTGTTATGCTGAAAAACAACAGGAGCAAAATTAGCCTTGAGAAATTTCTCAAACTTGTGAATAACTTGGGTTATAAAGGACACTGAGAAATAATTCAAAGCAGATGCCTTTCTTTCTTTGAAATGTTGTCCAAATAAACAGTTTCCTGTGCTGACTCAAGAATAGAGATGTATGCGTTATTGGAGACAGATGAAGACACTAATACTCACAAAGAAGATACAATAAGTTGTTTTCTGTTGAAGTATTGACAGCAAACATTGTATCACAGATTTAATATCTGAGATACAGATGTGGGTTGTAATTAAACAATCAAAAATGAAAAACAATCTGTACCCAGAGACTGACAATAAGCTTAGGAGCATTCAACATTTATAAATGTTATAAACATGTTATAAATCTCTGTACATTTACAGTTCAAGATCTGCTTGAGTTCTTAGGTGAACAGAATAGAAAAACACTCATCTGGTTTTGATTTAGAAAACCTCAAGCTGTCAGTCACCAGGCTGCAATGGAAAAGTTCTAAGGAAGCCTTAAGTGCTTGACACGTAATGTTAACACGTACCAGGATGTTTCAAGAGACGGAAGTCAGCCATGCATAATGAAATCAGAAACACAGGAAGGCATGTTGGTCTGGAATACTGCCTACGGCCCATCAGCATCCTCAACTACTGCTGTATAACACAGCACAATAATGCCTTGACTAAGGTATGATTATGTTAACAGTTTGAAATATAACCAGGTCCTCCTCTGGATTCAGGAATCCTGTACATCAGCTATGACAAGATGCCCTGGATACTTTAATAAATGCAGGTGACAACAGTTCTGATAGAGATATGTACATCTGTTGGAATCTTGTTCATATTGGACACCAAGAGTGTGTGTAGTTCTAAAATTGCCAGAATAATACAGTTGCTCTTATGCTCATGAAGTGTCAAGAAGGACAATGTAAATAAAAGTCACATTTGGGTCAGAGACATAAAACCTCAACACTTTAAATTAAAAAAGCTTCACTCTAGTCTATAGCCATTGCTCCCAGGACATAAATATGCATGTAGATCCAAAGTTACCTGTGTGGATGAAGTAAATTCTCTCAGCTTCAGACCGCCTGTGACTGAAAAACATTGGAAAATAGGGCTTTGACCTTGACATTTCAGCTGTGAGAAGGAAGGTTCAAATACTCCCTCATAGGAATGGGCAATATTATGAAATGGAAGCTGGGAAGGGTTATTTGGACAGAAATATTGTTAAACTGACTCTTGGATATCTGGCCTGGCATATGCTGTTTGGTCTGTAATATGATGGGGTGACTGTGGAGTTGAATCTAAACTTCTTTTGACCTCTTTTTAGTTTTATGCAAGACTTTTTTCATACATTTTATTCATAGCAAGTTATGAATTATGTATTTTTTATGTAAGAATTAGACATAATAATTCCTCCTAAAACAGTATTTTATGTAATGCACGTTGTCTCAGTTTAATTTGGGAAGAAGTAAAATATATTAAATAGTTCTTTTTCCATTTAAAAGCAGGTCTTACACTGTACTGCATATAAGCCAGTAATTTCAATTTCACGCATGTCACTTAAAATCCGCAATGAAAAAGCTCTGGCACTGATGAATCACTCTTTAACAGGAGTCATCCTCCTTGCCTTTGAGATCTTCATAATTGCTTACATTGAAGAATTACCAGAATAAATTAATGAAACAGACAGTACAGTAAGTCTTGGACACACTGAACGTGGGAACACGAACATTATGCTGATGCACATTTTTGATTTACTGAACCCAATAAATCAAAGGGAGGAATGCTTATTGTGAGTGTGGGTTTGGCACTGACTCTGTGGTCAGATGCATGCAGACAGTGTGTTGAAATTCCACAGTCCTTATCTCACTGACTAAGTAGTGCATCAGACTTCACACACTACCTCAGACATCCCTGTGTGATTCATCAAAACATTTCAACGATCCATCTGAGGAACTTTCAGGAAAAACAGCACCAGGTTTACTTATGACTCATGAGTAATTCTCATTGTGCAAGGGGATCCTGATATTTTCATTGCACATTAGTGCAAACAAAAAAAAGACAAAACAACTCTTCTCAGGATGGCTACCAATGTCTTTTCAAGTATGTGACTGAGCTAGTCCCATTCAGTACCGTAGAGAGGTAAATTAAAACCTCAGAATTAGATTACCTTCAGCCTTTTTGTCTGTTCCCATAGCTGTGGTAACCACATCTCCATGCCTCCTGAAAGTATGTATTGTTTTGTCATACCTGATGGCACAACAAAGCCACAATGGGATTGTACGGCACAGCCAAAAGATCATCTGGGAAGACATTCACTAGGAGCAGCTGTGCAATCTCCACGTCTGGGATTTTCCAAACAGCAAACAAAAAGCATTAGATGACACATGAAAACAATGCGGGGATTTCTTTGGAAGAATGTTAACAAAAGTAGTCCATTTTCAAGAAGGAATGCTTTTGAATTTTAAAAGGCATAAACTACAAGTACATTTCTGTGAAATGCACAGGATGTGACAAAAAGTTCCTTTGCAGCCTTTGAGACTATCAGTTTATTGCCCCATTCCAGATCTCAGAAAACATTGTAAATCGAGATGGTAATGGTTTAATGTTATTATGATATTGTGAAAGCCCTGTGACTAGAATGAGTGAAAATAAATCAATGGGAATAAAATAGGCTGTAACTGTAAATAAGGTGTGATTTGTAACATCTCTGGGTTGTGTAAGCACGAATAACGTTCTGATGAGAAAAGCTGATTCCCGTCCTAATGCCATACCAGTGAAATACAACAAAATCCAGTGGTTCAAAATGGAGGAAGACTGGTCATAATGGCAAAGTAAGAGTCATCAATTAATTATTATTATTATTATTATTATTATTATTAATAACAATAATAATAATAATAATAATAATAATAATAATAATGATAAATATAATTTAACAGAAGCAATTCTAATCTAATCTAAACAACCTGCAACTAGATTGTGGAGAGCTTCTTTTGAGACACCACCGAGCTATTGTTTGTTCAGTAAAAGAATAGGGTAAAACAGTACCCATCTTATTGAATTTCTTTGCCTTTTCTCCCCCTTATTTGTGGCTGTTTTTCCACCTAGTTTAGCCATGCTTGCCTATATATCCAACAATAACAGAGATGAGCCTCTCTGAAGAGAAAAGTGGATCAGATGGTACTAGGTTAGGAAGAGGAGTCTCGGATGGATTTCATATATATTTGTACAGTCCTAGTTTGCCTTCCCTTAACACTCAGTTACTGTTTATTGTGGAAGGGTTTTCTTTGACTGTGCTGAAACTGAGAAGTGGTAGAAATACAGTGGAATATCTCAGGAAATATGGAAGGAGAGGGATCGATATATATGTCCTTAAATTTTAAATTTATGCCTGAAAGTGTTCCATCAACCTGTTGGTTTATTTGACCTTCATTAGAGAGGTTTTATATTTAGGATATCTTCTGGAGCTGTAGGTTAAAAATGGAGTTTGTTGTATATGTTTTACTTGGCCCAGAATTTACACAGAAGTTACTCAATAAAATAAGTATAGTCCTTCAATAAATTTTCTGAATCATGTCTGTATATGGATATTACCATTGGGACCTTTAAAAACAACCGCTTCCACAGAAGGCTCCGTGAAATAAGAATCAGTTAAGGCATTTCTTTAAAGTTTGAGGGCTGAAGTTTGGATTATTGTGCAATTTTATCCTCATCTTTTGGTCAATTTTTTTGCATCTAAGTTTGAAAGTGAGGTGTTTGCTCATAAATTAGTACATTATAGTGCTTTAGAAGTGCTTTTGCATTACAACATTAATGTTTTTAGACTATGGTGCCAGAATATCAGGTCTCTGTAAATATTTGTTAGATAAGGTGGGTGTTAGGGTGTTTTCTGATGCCTGCGGTCGCCACAGCAACGACTCCAGACAGTGTGAACAAGTGTGAGAGGGTGAGCAAGTGGCAGACAAAACCAGATGGGAAACCTCTGCAATTTGACTTGTATCCTCAACGTGGGGCATTGGTTTCTTTTATTTTCTCTTCACTGTTTTATCCTGTTGCTTTGTTCAGTGAACACCTGGCAAGCAAACACTAAAAAACATATTTTAATTTAGACATTAAAAGAGTTCTTGCTCAAAAGGAACATCTGTCAATTGTGATACCCCTTCCAGTTTCCAATCATATTCCTCATGAGCTAGCACAGGAATAGCATGTGTCAGTTTCTAATTTTAACATTTAAATTTTATCTAAATTTAATGCTGATAGTGTTGTTCTACACACAAAATTATTTTGGGTTTTGAGTCTTTAAGATGGTAAAATATTGGTAAAAATTTAAATCTGCATTTACCAATCAGTATGGTTAACAATAAATGGCTTTTTGTCAAATTGTTTGTCAAGGCCCATGTGCCATAATACCCAGTACTCTCCCCTTCTCTCTCAATTGCTGTCTTCACTCTGACTTTGTCAATATATATTGGCAAGAATGACTCAGATTATATAAGCCATTTGTTGATGCTGTCAATTGTCAACACAGTAATATTGATGGTGGGGAGCAGCTGCATACATTGCCATGAAAAGCATTGCAATATGGAGTTTAAGGTGCCTTTCATTTAGTTATGCCTCTCTTGTGGGACCTTTTTTTAGGAGTTGGGAATGTTGTTGTGAAGTTAATGAAATGTTGTGGGTGAGTGAGCAGCTATACGTTACCAATGGGGAATGCAATAAATCATGTAAAAACCTTTTACCTTATTTTCTTAATTTGAACTATTTGTTGTATCAGAATGTTCCAAAGCAATTTTTGGTCATTTGTCAGCTTCATGAAGTACATTGTTGGTGGCAGGCCCCAAACAGGCCATAAATTCATAAATTAAACTTTTCTTGTTTGGAGCTGGAAATGGCCTGGTGGGTGTGTATTTCAGGACCGCCAGGTCTGCAACCATCATAATTTATGCTAGTCAGTTATGATTGGAAAGCTTATGAAATGTTACATATCTTTCTAATTGCTTTACACAAAGTGCCGTCACATGTCACAGTTCTGGTCCTTTTTACAATATGTGACAATCCCCTTACAAGCTGCAACAGTTTAAATTTAAATGGCAACAAGGGCTCTTTTCCAAAAAAAAAATGTATGAACATTTTACCTTAAAATTAACATTTAAGATCTCTAGCTAAGCAATGTCTAAAGGCATGACTTGGGTATGCCAGGCTATGGCAGCTAGCTCCTGTCATATTCAGATCAGAACAGCCCACTCTGCTTTGACTAAACAAAAAACCCACCTAAGACCCATTGTAGTATATGGGCAGGCCATTCTGTGGTACGACTTAGTATGTAGTGCTCCCTCAGTCGAACACTAGATTAAAGAATTGCACTTCGATCTCAAGAAATGCTTTAGAGAAGAGCATTTGAGGATTATTAAATTATTACTTGTATCTGTCAAAAGTATTTATCATGCTAACAAAATTCATCATGGTAGCTTGTCCATATGGCATAAATAAACCAATTTTAATTGATGAAATGTTACATCCTGCTGTTGCTGTAGGGTTATGTACCACAGTTTTAACCTGTATGGAAACAGAGAGACATTTCCCACTTTTTACTTTCTTTTTTGCAGTGTTGTCATAGTACTTTGCTACCTACATTTTCCATTGCTTAAGGTTCAGTGTATTTAGTTGATTTAATGATTGTGTGATTCCTGTAATTATAAAACGAATCCTATCAGATTGTCTAGCTGGCAGGACAATACACAGGAGACGACAGTCTCTGATACGATATCTCTCAGAATTAAATAGTAGCAGATCAGCTGAAGTTTTTCAAATCACTTGAGGTGTGATGATTTCCCACATTGGCATGGTCAGAGCGCAAAAACACAAGCATGAGTTTAGAACATACAAACCTTGAGATTTACATTTACATTTTGGCATTTAGCAGACACAATCCAGAGTGATTTCCAACGTGCAAATACAAAGTGCATGTAACAAAACAGCATGAAATGTCGTACAAAACAAGGACATGTACATGATTCAACATTTCAGTGAGACAAAATATCTTTGCTGAGAATGAGAACACTACAAAACTATAAAAAAAAACTACAAGCAACAAAACTACAATGTATAAAAATTGCATAAAAGAGGAAACAGGAGCACAACATCATACAATTGATTGCAGACCATATCTCTCTGTTACAAGTACACTAAGTCATTGGAGATGGGAAACCGCTTTAGAGCTTTGATTTAATCACCCCCTTCACAATGACAGAACTTCTTACAGGAATTATCCTGCATGGCCAACTCTATAAACTCATCCATTGTATTGAAAAATACTTTCATACTTCAGGTTGTGTACTTCTGTGGACTGCAGCTGCTCAGCAAATGATTTCTTAATCCAAGCAGTTAGCAATATAATCAGATTTACAGATTTTCATCATCAGGCCCAATTATTGGACACAGAGTGCAAAGAATGTGTTTTTATTGTACACAGGCTAAAGATTTGTTGGCTAAAGTATGACTATAAAAATTTCATATGGCTGTTTAAAATCTGTAAAATACTGCATGAAAGGTATAGGATAACAAATGTTCCTACGAAAGAGACAAAAATATTTTCATGACAGAAGTACAAAGTTATTATAGATATCTGTTTAAATCTTCATAATATTTTGCTAGGGCACCATGATGACAAGGTACAAATAGTAAAGCAAATAAAAATTGAAAAGAATTCTTCTTTATGTTTTTTTTTATTATTATTGTTTTTATGAAACACGGATTTCTCAAGCATCCCATGAGTTTTCCAGCAGTAAGCTCAGCTACATAACTCTGAGATTTATGTCTGAGCAATGAGATATGGCATCACGTTGTCAGAAAGGATTTCCTCCTTACCTAATGTGATGTTAAAATGTCACCCGGGCTACGCTGAGGTTTATCATCCTGTCAATTGTAGAAAAGGCGGCAACAAGAAGTATTATGCAGGCTGCTAAGCAACATGGAAAGACCTCTATTATTTTTGATTTGAGGTTACATTATGGGGCCCATTTTAATTTCCTTGGTTCTCTTAAAACTTTATTGGCCTGTGGTTCTTTCCAGATGAGAGATGTGTTACGATGAGTGGAAAAATACCTGCACTGCAGCTTCCCTCCTCTAAAGGAGCTCATCTCAGAGAGGTGCTGAGGCAAACCATGAGCACTGGGTGGGTATGAACTATAAACAAACACCTGCTGACACTACCAAGGAAATGAATGTTAAGATCAGCTGGACTGAGGTTAAAAGATAAACTTCCTCCCTGCCCTCTGCAGTTTCCCACTGTCACATGTGATCTCGCTTTCTGATAATGGCGTTAAGAATAAACACGTCCTTCCCTTTGCCCTAGTTAAACACAAACAAACACTGGATCTCAAAGAACAAAGCTGCTATCACTCGCCCTAACACAGGCAGCGCCGTGTACAGATTCATCAAAAGTGTTCTTTAAATGGCTCAGTGTCTAGATATGAACCATGTCACAGCATCATTTTTTGTCTTGGTCCTCCAGCTGTTCCAGTTGCCATTTTAAATATTTTAAATATTTTAGACCATGCCACTGTTGCCCCCTTTCCACCAATGCGAACTAGGTGCTAGTTCTGGGCTGATGATAGTGCCGGTTCGGAGTTGGTTTCATTTGCGCACCTTCTGAGAACCGGTTTGCTTTTCCATGGGCTAGAGAGCCACCATAGAACCACATCATTGTGTCGCTGTATACGTCTGTATAAGTCTCCGCTTTCCAGCTAGCGCCAAGCACAACAACAACAATGGCGGACTACATTGTCTCTTTACAAGTGCTGCTCCTGGCTTTGCGAGCCTACATTGGCATCCAAACGTGCATCAGCATCGATGTCATTGATGGCAGACAACTGTACTTGTATAAACAACAAAAAAAACAAGAGAACGGTGCTTTAAAAAACAAAGCTATTGTTACCAAGGTTATGGTAGCCGGCTAGCTAACTGTTGGTCAGCTAACATTACCCAAGCAAGCATAGCTACTAATTTCTCACATCAATGTTATGAAACGCAAAGAACTGGTTTGAGATTAGACACCGGCTCCGAACCGGTCCTCCAACTGCCTTGGTAGAAAAGGGGCATGTAAGTGACCAGCATGTCAATCAGTTATTCGTCCATATAAATACTGATTACATTGATATTTACACTCATTCCTGTCACAAATGGTCTTATTCAGAGTGAATAACAAAAAGCGACTACCCACAACTCATAGTCTGACTATGAGGACAGCAGGCAAAATGTGAAGGATCAGACACTGGCCCTCTCTCAGCCAGATGTTGCACTTTCTTATTAGTTTACATTGTGAATGGAATGTATATATATATATATATATATATATATATATATATATATATATAAATATATATATAGGGCTTCATGTTCTATATGTGTAGTCACTGACCCTGTCCCTGCCTCACACCAGCACATTCCCCACCACAGTGACAGAAGGATGGACACCAGACATGTCCTGCATATACAGCACCAATAAACATCTCATGGAGAGTGGAAATTTGGACATCTTTCTTTTTCAGGGATACTGGGTTTTGACTGAATAAGGAAAGAGATTCGCCAATTTAAATACACTGTCTCCAGATGATTCCCACACACCATGTGTCAGGGAGGACATGTTTGAGTTTGATATAGTGCACTGTATATAATGAGAGTTGATGTGTGTGGGGTTTATTTTTTCCATTGCTCTGGTGAACGTCCTATTAAAAATATTGTGTTTTCTATTCTGAGCTTTTACCCTGTCCATTGTGGTGGGATTGCGGACAGCCACAGTGCTCACAAAAGGTTCAGTGTTAATGGCCTAGAAGGATGGAAATTACTTGACAGTGCCCTCAGATCAACTTTTAAATCCCTCAAACAAGCTGCCAGCATTATTTGAGGAAGAAACTATTTGTTTTTGCCAGGCTTTGTCTATTCTATCACCCTATAGATCAAAAACATAGTTTGTGACCAATCTAGAAACAAATTCTTGGCTTCTGTAATGCATCAGAATACTTACATAACCTCATTTAAAACTGAAAGAAACGCTTGTGTGTGTGTGTCTGGATTCACAAAGTTTGAGTTGATTTTTATGGGTAAAAGATTTTTTGTGTGATTTTTCGTTCCAGGAAATGTCATATCGTTGTGGCTCACTCCTTAGATGCTTGGTATGTTCCTATTCAACATAATTAAAAGCATCTTTATACTTTATGTCATCTTTGGCCAGACATCTGATATGCCAGAATGTGAGTACAAAATATTCTAGCAAATAACAATTTTTATCCCTTTTTATCTATGGCTCATTTGATAAGATTATGGTTTACAGTTTGGATGCTGTCTGACACTTTGGCTCAGATTCAAATGAAGAGCAATGCTCTTTATCCTAAACTTTGAATAACAAATCCACTTAAGTGTAACTGATTTTCCTTTCTCTCATAACAATTTTTATTTGTTTCAGAGGCTGGTAAACTCATAATGCTGTGTAAGAAGTAAAAAATTATAATGATTGCTCAAATCCATTACTGAAAGATGAAGACAAAGTATGTTGCAGTTGAATGTAAACTGGGGCTTTTTGAACAGAATCTAGTCTAGAAGTGCCATTATTATTTCAGTTCAAAATACATTCATTGTTATCAGAAACATTGAAGCCAGCATCCACTTTGGTGTCACTTCTTCACAGCTGACAAAGAACCAGAGAGGCAAGTACAGCAGAGGTTCTGCTAGGACAGCACAGCCACTGGTATAAACAGCTTCATGCAAATGTCTGGCAATAATGTGTGTCTGTGCTCATGGTGTTCTTCAAATGGAATTCCTTTAATATTCATAATGAGGTTGGAACATTGCAAACCCAGTGGGTAATCAGCAGCATCGATGGAAATGCAGTTTCTGGAAATGACCTGATAAAACGTGATATTATGAGGCAAAGTGACACACCCACAAATAAATGCTGTTAAATTACACCATGATACAGAAATCTTTTTATAACTTTGGTTTGAGTTCAAACGCAAGTCAAAGAATGGCATTTGAAACCTAATGTTGGACGGAGTTCAAAGCTGGTTTATCTCCCAGACTCAGTAAATGCCACAATTGCACCATTAGAGTACGGTGATGGGAGAAAGGATTAAAACCTCTTCCCTCACTGTGTTTAACTTTTCCTGAGGTCTTGATTAGGATAGAGCTTCAATTACAGCCTAGCCCTTGACAAAGGTGATACAGATACTTACTCTGTACTATCCAGCAGCAAAACTCTGACATGCTGCAAAATAACCACCCTAGTTTGGAGATTGATAGAGGTAACTCACTGTAGCTCCCTGATGGCTGTTTTACTCATGTAACACTGTGGGGGAGGACATTTATCATACAATAGAGGGGCAAGGTCCCAAATCCCCCCCCAGATAAGTTGTAGCTCTAAATCATTCAAGCAATGAAAGTTTGCGTGCGGGCAGACACTTCAAGTGAATGAGGAAGCTGGAGGATTTATGCCTTTTGTCTGAGATGGGAGAAAGACAATAAGGATGGGAGCAAAGCAGGAAGAACAAATGCCTCAGGCATTAAACACATTAGGGAGATAAACCAACTGACTTATAACCATACAGAATGTCAACATTTCTCCACAGGGTCCCCTTTGGAAACGATGGGTGGAATCATTCTGCAGGAGGACAAAGTGATCAAATCAAAAATCAAATCAGTCAAATGGGGGCAAGGATATGAGAGAAGGAGCAGCACAGGTTGAGAGCACTGTCAATCACACAAGGGCAGGTGAACACTTCGGTGATGGGGGTCAGGCTATGCGAGTTTGCTTGGTCTGGGCTGACTGTGATCCAAGCTTGTTCCACAGTGAAGACTTCATGCAGTGAGTGGTCTTGCAGTGTGGGGCCAAACACCAATCACATTCATCTGTATTGGCCATCACATCAGCCGGGCTGTGTATTTACCCAGGTATAGGGATCTTATACTGAGAAAGAACAGAGAATTAGGCATTGATATTTAAAAAATTTATAGACTGAGTATGGACATGAGTGTCACAAAAAAAAATAGTTTTTTCACAAGGCAAAGGTATGTTGTGTTACTAGACGCTTAGGCACTCTGTGTTCCAAAGTAAGGTGATCTGTTTGAATCTTGAAAAACATCTGATCAAAGTGTTAAATATATCCACCTAACAAAATGGCACATACAAGTAATTTTTCTCTAAGCTATTCAGCCTTTGTGAACAGCAGATTAAATTTCTGGGGCAACACCTAAACTTGTGCAGTGACTGGCACATCAGAACATGTGAAAATGCACTGCAGGGGAGAGAAAGCCCTTTGATCCTGTTGCACTGCCACTGTAAGTAGGCACATCAGCTTTAAACTATCAGAGCTGGGAGAATATTCCAGCTTTATCCAGTAGTAGCTCCTTACACTTTGAGTGGGAGCTTCCCTTCTGCCAGTGCTGCACTTTCCCATTGCAAGACACCTGATGTCACAGACACAGTTGGTGAAATGGCATTTTGGTCCTGTTTGTTTAAAACGACTGCATTCACGCCTTCTCCCAGCCAAAAAGGCATCATCCTCAGTTGCTTTAAAAAAACAGTAGCTTTTCACGCATTTTTGCTGCAGCTATAAGTGATTAAAATTATTCTGTGAAATGGTAGATGTAGCACACATTTTACAGGAGATTGCTTCACTATCAGCTATCTTCATCTGACTTTGTTCAGAGCTGCTGATCAAAGATTGAGCACTTTATGAATTTCCTTCAGTTCCGCTTATCCAAGGAAACATGGACATTAGCACAATTACTAGATCACTCACGCTATTATCGCAGGCAAATCGCTGAAAGCTACATACCATACTGCAACTGCAATACCATTCCAAAGCATCTGTCATTTCATGGTTAGCCAAGGGCTCTTCAGTGTGCATAAAGATCTCTTTCTCAGACTCCTACTCAGGCTTTGCAAATGGTTCAGACAAATATGGTTGACTCTATTGCCAATACACACATTTGTCTGCACTCAGAAATGGGGTGGCACTTACTAGATTACAGATGGCACTTATTTGTCAGCTTTAACAATTTGCTATATGGGATGTGAGCATTCAGTAGCAACCTGCATTCAGGTGTCTTAATACATTTTTGGTTTGCTTATGACACTGTGATCATTGGACAGGCTGAATGCTAAAGTCACACACAACGGGCAAAGGACTAATGTGATTTTAAAAGCGAGACTTCATTTAAGAAAATGGGAACTCACACTACAGAAAGAATTTGAGGTGTTAGAAATGTGCATGTGGGGATGAAATGAATGTTTTTTCCCAACTTTATTATTATTTGTTTTTTTTTTCTTTTTTTAAATTTCAATGTGCTCAGTTTTAAGTTTCAATGTGCTGTGATTTCTTTGGTAACATATGCACTGAAAGCAGAGAACACACTTACACCCACACCCTGATTTCTGATGTCATAGTCCCAAAGGCTAATGTCTTATTTGGGCGGTGTTTCTAAGAGTGTTTTTAAGGCGGTTTTTTAACCCCTCCAAAAATGGAGTGAAGTTACATCTTTAAATGTTCCCCTTGGGGCAGTTGGCTTTACTGTATTATCGCTAAATGTGCTTTTAGTCCTTGCTCCTTGTGTTCCTCCTCCTTCATGGAGACCTACGGACACAGCCCGTTGCAGCTGTGGCATTGGTTTACATTCACAGGGGAGAGTGGAACAAAGAGAAGAGCCACACAAGCACAGTAATGATCCAGCAACATGGAAATTCAAACGCATCTCATGCACCGTAACAGGAATCTAGTTGTAATCCTTTGTAATCAGCTGGCTGCCAGAGGACATTTGAGACTGAATATTGTGTCAGGGATCCTGTGGAAGTTAACTTTAAAAGCTGGTGAGCAATGGGCCATCACGGTCTTTGCCCTGACTGCTGAAATCTCTTCAAAGCATGTTTCTGCTTTGTTAAAGCAGACCCAAATAAATTCTACAACTAGACAGTAACTGTGCATTGTCATCTTCTGTTCAGTGTATTTGCATGCCTCTTTAATCAATTTATCACAGTAATGTAATTCTGCAATTTATATGTACATTACAGTTAACACTGTAGTTCTTTTTATGGAACTCTGGACTTTTTATGAGGTCTTTACTGACATTGGAAAGATCCATGCATTGGAAGCATGCTCCAAGTCCTACACAAACAGTTTTACTAGAAGAGTACGGGAAAAGTATTTTCCAAAGGCCTGTAGCATTTCCTCTTGCTTTTGCAGCCATAGCCCTACTGTTCTTCACTACTGTGCACCATGCAAGGGCATTCATCAAATTACATAGTGTTGTGTGTGCAATAGCCTATTGAAAACTAACTAGAAGCAAATGCTGACCAGTAATTGCCAATTATGCAACAGAATTAGTCACTGCTCTGTCATCCCAGTGGTGTGCAATTGACCTCGCAGCTGTCATCCAAGGTTTAAGCAGAGCGTTTGCTTTGAAAGTTACTTTGATTTTTGACTTTTGTTGAAGCTGAAGAGGGAGTTAGTCATGAAACCTTAGCCTCGTCTATTAATGTTGGATGTACATCAGCAGGATGGAGCCAGTTACAGTGTAGGAGGGTGTCCCGAACCCGCCCATATCCCCCTTCGACAGACCGTGCTCTGCAGGCCACCTATTCCCTCAGCCACTTTGTGTGAGTGGAGGCGGGATGCGCCAAGTTCCGGTCGTCCTCAGCAGAACTGTTGGCCATTGCTGGAAATTATGAGATCAAACTCCTGCAATCCATCTGTCTGTGGTGTCCTCAGAGAATCCCAATAGAACTCTGATAGCTAAATGTTAACAGAAGACAAGGGGGGATGAGATGTAGTTATCCATGGATTGACCAACAACAAGCCAAAAAAACTGCATTAATACTGAAAAAAAGTATGAACACACAAAGTAAATTTTAACCAAGCCTTAGAAAAAAATAGATCATATACAAAACAGCATCAGATTCAGGAGTGCTAATACTTAATAGCAAGTATGGCTGGCAGATGGAGCTGAACTAGACAGAAAAGCTTACACAATGTTTGATAACTAAGGACCCCTTCCTTGATGTGAGTGTAGCACTTAGCATTCAAAGCAGTGAACACTACCAAGTATATAGTATACAGAGTATATAAAGTATTATAAGGCTTATAAAGAAATTTCTGACCAATTGTTCAGCACCTGAGAAACATTCATTTTGGGTAAGACAAAATGCTTCTTATTGGGTGTTTTTATATGTCATGTGACGTCAACATATAACTTCATACAAAATTCTTCTGGAAGCTATACACAGTTGAGAGTATTTTTTATTATCCAGTAGTCACCTCATTCCATGGACAAAAAGCATACCATCTAATAAACTGGTTGAGTGGTAAGTAATGCAAACCCTTCGATGAAATAGTGATATTTGTAATGTCCTTATACTTAAACACCCAAAACCCTTCATGTATATTTAAACTTGCATATACAGTGAACTATGCAAAACAGTGCTATGATACGGAATTCGAAAATTATATATCTGATGCCTCACCACTATACTTTCTGCAGATAGAACCCTTAAATTTGAGCCTCCCAAAAGGCATGTGCTGGATATTGTTTTCCTAAGGTGAAGGATGTGGTATGCAGTGTCTCAGGGGTGGATCTTTCTACACATTTCATGATTGGTCAGCGTACTCTATGAGTTTGACACTGTCCTATGCCATTCGCTGTTTACCCTGTATGATGTTTACTTGCCATATCTGAACAAAGCCAATCTGTTGTGCTCCTGAATGAAGAGAAAACTGTAAGGAAGTGAGGGTGCAGTTATTCCTCTGCTGATTTGTGTGTGTGTGTCAATCAGCTGGTGCGAAACAGACAGCATCAAGACAGATGACAACAACTGAGAGCTGCTTCCTCTGATAAAATGGAGGGAACTTCGATCATTCATAAGATCTGAAAAAGCTCCTTTTGCTATGTTTTTTTGCCCTTGGAGCAGACCATTGTAACACAGGACTCCAAGTAACAGCACAGCTGTATCCACAACCTCTGTCCACAAGTTCCGAGTCCAAACCACTTCTGCCGACTGTCGGATCAAATGTGACAAAATGCCAGCTGGGGTGTCAATGAACTCTGTCAATTTGGTCAGCTGTTAAGTGTGTGTTTCAGTGCAACGCTGACCATACAGACCAACCTACACAGCCATACAATGAAGGCTATGTATAGCAGACAGTCTTAACGGACAACAAAGCTAAGTACCACACAAACACCACATCTCTCCTGTAATTCCTTTCCAGGCTCAGAGCTTGAAAATAGGGAATTTTCCCTTGAGCAGCTATAAGATATTTCTTTTTCCATTTTAAGACCATAGTTTCCTGGTTCATAACTATAAACACATTTTTATGCACCTTGTTAAATATATTATCCAAAACAGATGAAATGCTGTAATTGGGTAGAACTGTGGAACAGATTTACACCTACATAAGTTTAGCTTTTAGATGATCGCAAGCGTGTCATTGCAAATATTTTCCATTAAGTCCAGGGAGAAAAAGAGGTTCAAAGAGGTTGCCTCTGTCTCATACTTAATCAAGCAAGTAATTCTTAGAGACTGGAAAAGCAATATTCTCTCAGATAAGAGTTTAAGTGACAGGCAGATCTTGCTCATCAACTTCAGACATTACTATTGAGAGAGTATCTAAAATTCTTGCAAAAAGATAAAAGACACATTTATTAATTCAGTCTGAGCAGAAGATAATCATGCTTGTCAAATACTCTCTTTCAGATTTTAGACCCCTTCACAGCATAACAGAGTACTGTCAACAGATTCTGTTGAGGGCCTGGGTTGACTCATTAGCAGAGAAGTTGTTCTACTGGAGCTAATTATTTGAGAACTAGGAGATGGATGTATAAAATGGATTCATGTCATTCACTACTCTCCGAGCCCTTGGCATTAATAAGCAACACAAACTCCTGCACGTCAGCTAAATAGAGGCACAAGATGAAGCTACTCCCTGTTTCCTCCTTTTATTTGTGTTATAACTGGAGGCCATTACAGAAACAATTAGGAAGCATACGCTCATAAACAGTATCCAAACAGGAGCCTTAATTCACAAGTTAGCCCTTTGTGCAAACCACCCTGAGAGACTGAAGTGTCCATTCTAGCTTTGGTCAACTTAACTAGTGCATTTACTTTTTTGTCAGGCTATATACACTTTGATAATTCAGATGCTAACTGACAATTAATTTATTGCTTTGGTTATTTATTTTTTTTTTTTTACATACAGTATATGGTTAGGTTATGGGTGTAAGAGTGTATGCTGAAAAAGCCATGGCATTGAGTCACCAAAGTCTTGGTGGATAGAAATGTCTTATTATGGTCTTATCATGTGGAAAAGTGAGCTATGAATGGTTTAACAACAGCACCGGTCCCCATCCTTCAACACCTGAATACACTTCCTACTCCACTATGGTTGCAATACTAGCTGTTATGTTCAAGGAGCAGCACAGCATGTTCATTGTGTTATATAATTGTTTTAATGTAGCGCTACTGTACCACAATGAACAAATTATCTTGATAATCTACAATTAGTAATACATGAGTCATACTTATTTCTGCTTGGTGATTGCTTCTCCATTTTTCACCTGCTTAAGACCAGACCAGACATAGCCAGGTGTTAATAGCAATTCTGTGTCAGTGTCCTTATATGCATCATTTTAACATGCAAATCAGGGCACTTGAGCCTGTGTTGCCAATACAGCAAATGCTAAAGGGGCCAGAAAACTCTTGGAATGTAATGTGGCTAAACTCAATAAGAAATGTAAAATTGAGTTTGGAACATACAATCAACTGCCGTTGCCATGTGCATAGATTTCTAACTTTTGGAGTTGAATTAAAAAGGAGTTAGGGAAAAACATTAAATTGCAGCTTTGAAAAGGAGCCATAGCTCTTTACTTTGGGGTTAGATCACAAGAAATCAGACTCTGTGGACTACATTAGCCAGAAAATACTGCTTCAAGCATGGAAATACACTCTGATGAACTGGATAATAGATAAATCTCCTTCAGTTAATTAATCATATAATTTTTTACTCTCCCAGGAAGAGAATTGGCACTCAGCTGAGTGAGAATGAAGAGTTCTGCCATTGTATCTGGAAGTCTTATAACTGGACTCCCAGGTGATGTGGCAGACATTTCAAGGGGTAGCCAGTCATGGTTACGATGGGAAGAATGAAGGTCTTGGTTTAAATAACAGTCTGTACATGTCTATCTTGGAGTTCATGCTTATTTTATTATGCAACAAATCTCTTGCATTGCCTTTGCACTAATCCTGGTCCTGTGGACCTCCTGTGGCTTTTGCTCCAACTCTGCACTTAATTAATTAGCGGGCGGCAGTGTAGCATAGTGGTTAAGGAGCAGGACTCGTAACCGAAAGGTTGCAGGTTCGATCCCCGCTGGGACACTGCTGCTGTACCCTTGGGCAAGGTACTTAACCCACAATTGCCTCAGTAAATATCCAGCTGTATAAATGGATAACATTGTAAAACAACTGTAACCTATGTAAGTCGCTTTGGATAAAAGCGTCTGCTAAATGAAGAAATGTAAATGTAAATTAGGTTTGAGTGAGCTGTTAATCGAATAGTGATTTGATGTTTTGAGGTGTTAAATCCAGTCGAAATTCTATTAAGTATTCTAGGTAATAAACACTTTAGCCTAAACACATCAGTTAAGAGCTCAGCTGGAATCAAAACCAGTACTATTGGGTCCTCGACACCAAGATTTTGGAATACTGGTTTAGACAATGTGAGAAAAAAACACAGGCTGTAAAGAAGCATATTGCGCCACACCTGTTGGCAGTCAATTGGCTCTAGTTTAAATGCAGAAATGAGCAACATCATAGCCACAGTCTAATACACAACATAATTGCTGAGGTGTTGGGAAGGGTCTTCATCTAATGACTGCCCTCTTCTATCTCCACAAAAACTCTTTCACTGCACAAAAACGGCATGTTAAACATCAGTAGAAACACTTACAAAATATGTCTGCTTTTAGGATTAATTACATCAAAATGAAGCCAAGTTACACTAAACAAATTTGGCGACATTACCTCACACAAACTGGACAAGTATTGTTCCAAAGCAAACCTATCCAATGTTCCCTAAATTCTTCCGAGTAACTTGGCCCAGAAGTAAAAGCTTGTAAGTACTCTGGGTTACTGTGGTTATTTCTGTAGGAAACCCAGTAACTGCAGGCCTCTGTCTGCAGGCTGATCACCTGCTGGGTGGAGAGCCT
This sequence comes from Megalops cyprinoides, assembly GCF_013368585.1. NCBI lineage: Eukaryota > Metazoa > Chordata > Actinopteri > Elopiformes > Megalopidae > Megalops > Megalops cyprinoides. The sequence goes on from NC_050594.1 coordinate 29,898,057, forward strand.
TACAGGCCCCATAGCTAATACAACATCTCCCTGTCGCTGGGTAGTATTCTAGTGCACTAATGGATTTGATGAACAGGGCATGTCAGAACTGGAGGAACCCACACCCTGCTCTTGCTGGCATGAAAAATTGCTTGCTGTGATGCTGTTCCTGACGTGGCTGGGATTTTGGTGTCAGTGATATCAGGGGAATAAGCAATTATGTAATTATTATATGCAAATTTCAATTCAATGTAAATGTAATTTTGAGTTTGAGTTTCAAGAATGTTTAAATCTCTATTATGTTATGACTTCATGCTATTCTGAATGAGGGCTGTTGGAGCATGTTTTTATCAGAACTTACTTACCTGAAGTCATGGCACATGTATACTGCTGAGAGGTATCATGGCGACCTTGAATGGTCTCCACTGGCACCATGCTCAGTGGCAGTTTTCTTTGGTGTTCCAACCTAACTTGGTTGTCGCTGTCCATTGTTCTAAATGGAGACATTGGAAATAAAGACTTATTAAATATGCCAGAATTAATTAGAGTAACATTTTCATTGGTTGTTGTTCCAAGTAGGGAGAAGAATTAGGAGCTGGTAGCTTAAAACCATGGTGGTGTGAACTGTGTGTGAATCGGTTCAAAATCCTGGTACACAAAATTAATAATAAACTGCAAGCTTCAGCCTCTGTTTGTGTAGTTTTATTTGTATTTGTATGTCTAGGTTTCTGATGGTTTAGCATTTGACAGTGAAAGTTGTAATGAATTGAACAGAACAAAACCCAGCTTTATCACATCTCTACTTGAAAATCGCTGTAAAAGTTGCATGTACTAATGTCTAATATGTTAAATAACCCCCCCCCCCCCCCAAGGACCAGTGTTAAATGAATGCATTTACTTTACAGTTTGTCACAACTCATATTAATATATTCCTGTCTTGGAAAATTACCTCTAAAATATTATTATGATAATACAGCGGTGGGCATTAAGAACAGACCTGTATTTTTCTATACAGTTCATTTTCCTGTGCAGTCATATTTCTAAACATTTTAACTTCATGACTTATATTCCCCTCTGAATCACATTCATCATCTAAAAATGTTTTGCAACCAACAGACATTTTGCCTTGTATCTGTTGTGCCTATACTATGTGTTGTTTACAGGAATATTATTTGTATTTGTACATCATGGTTGTACCATGCAATTTTTACCATTAGCAGAGAGAATGCAATTGCTGTTATTTTAATGATATGTATCACTGAATGCAGTTAATTAAACAGACTTTTACCATCATAGGAGCCACTGTTGAAGAATTGCATTGATTGAAAGCAATACATTCTTAGTTGTAAAACAGGGGACAGTTAGACTAAAAGGCAAACTGTGGATGAACTGTTCTTTCAGTGTAAAATAGTCAGATATTTTAGGAAAAACAATTTCCCCCTCAGAGTAGACATATGTTGCCCCAAGCCACTGTCAGAGATAAAACACAGACTATTAAAACCCTGTACATTATTTGTGCCCCTTTCTCTAATAAGGTTTCTCAGAAAGTTGCATTCAGCTTATAACTGTGTTTAAGGCTCCTTCATGGACTAATGTGGAATGAGTCCCATCTATTGCGAACTTTCAAAGAGTCTAGCCTTCGTGGAAAAGGGCCCAGAGACCATGAAAGCCTCAGTATATTACACTGCTGGGAAATGCCGAATGACCTGGATTGACTCTGGCCTGCCTCGCGAATGAACCTGCCAACTGCTCAAGGGTGACAAAGCTCCACGAGCTGGCATCCCCGGGCAACACTGGCACACTCTGCGGTGCATCGAATAACGGAGCAGGGGACCCAGAGGAAGATTAATGGTATGGCTGAAGCAGCGAGAAGAAATCCAGATACCACGACAACGGCAACAAGCCAAATTACAAACAGCTTAATTGCAACCAGGGATGTTATTCTCTTTAATTTTTTGCTCCTTTCCTGATTCCATTTTTTTCCTCACACTGAATAGAACTGATTCCACTTAAACAGGGCATATGTTGCTTTGACATGGCCCCTCTGTATGGAAAAAGAGACATATTTCCACAGAATAATTGCATCTTTTTCACCAGCTTTCCATGATCCAGTCTGTCCCATCCACACCATGAGTGTGAGAGGACTTTCCTGCCTCAGAGCCCATGATTTTCCATGCCTAGGAATGGATGGGTTAATTGGGCAGTGACTTGAGGGTATCAGGGAGACAGTACTCCCAGGTTTTGCTTGGCCGGGGTCCCAGTCGCCAGGCAAGGTAACCCAGGAGCTCTGCGAATGAGTCACCAGCAGAAAAACAGCGCCAGTCAGTCTGAACTTTCGGGGTTGCTGGGCAGTCCCGTTTAATCCGTCCCCGGCGATACTTTGGTGAATTTTACACGCTGTATTTATGGGATTATAGCTATAAATACATCACATTACGGATGGAAACCTAAACATCATGCATTCATCCGTGCATTCACCTGGCTAGGGGTGACATAATATTATACTGGGGTCGTCTATAAACTATACCATTCTGTACTGGAGCATGGTGCCTTTATTGATGGTTCGGACCTATTATGTTGCAACCCAGGTCCATCTGAGCTAATAAAAACACTGGCAGTTCCAATGAGATACTACATCATACATAGTACTGCTGCATATATATCCATGAGTCTCCAATATACATCTTGCTTATTTCAGTTACTGTACACATACAATAACTATATATATAATAAATTGCTCAACAACCCACACCAGTGCTCTTTTAATCCGCCTGTAACCCCTAGCTCCATACTCCTTTCCGAACTTCCACAGCAGCATTTTAACACCCACAAATGCTAAGTGGGAGATCTACACAGCACAAATGCAGCATCTGTGTTCTGCTTCTGAGGAGCGCTTCAGCGAGAGGCAGCCGTGGCAGTTAATTCCACGTGACCATGCTGGCGACACCAGTGCACTGAGACACCAGCGCAGCAGGACCGGTCAGTGACGGAGGGAGGACCGCTGCCAAAGACAGCAGCTGTATTTGGTCTGTTTTTTCGCCCCTCGTTTTTTAGAATTTTTTTGAACACTGTTTTTTCTGATCATAAGAGCAACCACATGGCGATTTTTATGAGTATTCTGGATGCAGGCACAGCCAGAGGGCCAGGTGAGGGTGTTAGGGAGCCGAGCAGAGAGACGGACAGAGGTAGAGAGACACAAAACCATCACAACATTCCAGCCTCTCAGAGGATCTCAGCAAACGACTAACGCATGTGGAACAGGGAGGGGGGCGATACAAAACCTTCAGGAAGACCAGCTGTTACATAACAGACTTTCCAGATTTTATTGACATTTTTCAGAAGCCACTCATTATGGGCTTTCGTTCTTGAAACGCGAGGGCCATGCCAAGGACATTTGTGCGATAAAACGGGATGCAATTTTACGGCTAGATCCATCTTAAGCCATGGAAAATCTTAACGTGAAGAAAAAGAGCTAACATGCTTTTGCAGCCGTCTTGCACCCACTCATTTACAAGAATGTTTTTTGTTTACCTCGGACCCGTTCTAACCTAGAGAGAGGGGCAGCTGGTGAGTAACGGGCCGGGAAGTTTGTCAGTCAACATTTTCACAGCTCTTCCTCTCTCCCTTCCACCAAACCATGAGGGCAAGGAACAGAAACTGAACAACTGCACAACATACACATATCCAAAGCAACTTATAGCTCAGTGCATGTTTTTGTTCTGTTTAATTATAAGTGCTGAAACCAACGGATATCATACAACTGCATGTAAATTGACGCAACAGCATGTTGCTTTGAATAGGAGCATCTCCCAATGAAGTGTTGAGTAAATAATTGTATATTATTGAAAAAAGCATTATACATTCATATACAACCACACCATAAGGGCAAAATGGTACAGAAAATGAATAAAGGTAAGCTTGAGAAGAGTTTCTTTCATTCTTTCCACCACACCGTAAAAAGACATGGCATTGAAATGTGACCTGTTGTTAGTGCCTATTTCTGCAAACTTGGATGTGCAATGTTTTAAATCAATATTTATCTGTCACAGAGAAACATTCTCAGGGATTCATGAAGAGGATGGCTGCAGGATATGAAATTCTCTTTACGATCAAAGACCCTCTTTGTTTGACATGTGTATGCCAAACACCTCTTTAGCAGCATAACACAACACATAGCCGAGGCTTAGTCAGAGCCTCTATAATTATTTTTAGAGACAGCGCCCAGAGTGCTCTGTGGACTTCAGCATACAAAAAGACTTACAAAGCACAATTATGTATGAATAGGACTTGGCAGGGAGACTAGAGGATTTATTTATTATCCCTAATTTTATTAAAATAAACCACATTAATTAGCCATTAGGCATCTGCATGCCATTTGCAGCAAGCTACTACATATTTCCAATTAAAATCACTTGCTGAATTTTATATCCAAGCCACAAAAAAACAAAATATTGTCTCCACATACTTGTACTTGAATTCTATATGCCTGGTGGCTAGACGTGTACATCAATTAAAACCTCATTATTTTTGTACATAAAGAATTATTGGAAATAATGTGACAGTGATTAATGCAAATGAAATGATGATGTAATGTAATGTAATGGTTTTCACTGAGCCGGCCTTAGCTCTTAAAGGCATCTGCATGTGAGGGCAGGTAAATGGCAAAGTACTCATGCCCTGGGTCTGGAGGGATAGAACATTTTCTTGTTTCTCACCAGAAAGTGCTTTGTTGTCTCAGGTGGATTCCTGCCGACGGGTTTTTCCTTGGAATCTGGGCGCAGCTATTTCAGGGTCTTGGGCAAGTTTGGTGGCGGCATCTGGCTTTTGTTGTTGCCTCTGTGACTGGCCCTTCCCTGCTCTGACGTCGTTGGTCAATATTTGTAGGGTCTTCCAAATATAGACATTCTCAGAGTTTTATCAGCGTGGGTTATGGATGGTGGCAGACGTCAGACCTGCTTTTCCAGTCTCCCATTTTGAGCAAATAACACGCATCACGGTGGAATTATTTCATTCATGCTTTCAGGGACATTCATCAAAATCACCCCTGTCAGCAAACAAAAACTTAAACAGCAGGCCCAGCAGTCAGCCTACACAGAGGAAGAACTGGCCCATTGAATACTGAGTCATTAAGAGGAAGTAGTTTAGAATATACAACTGTAGGTTACAGCTACCACTCACACCAGAGGGTACTTTGGTATTTCAGAGCTATTCAGAAATAAACCCAACTGTAAACCTCTGTATTTCCATTTCAGATGGTGCTTTCTTATCATCCACTCCTGAGTTTTCACCTGAATGACAGAGTGGGAAAGATAAAAACCTTGGGATGATTCTCAGCACTGATGGAGTCACAGTTTGCACACAGACGTCCATTAAAAAGTGGGCTGAGGACATGGAGTATGACGTGTCGTGGTTCTCCCTAGCCAAGCCCCTTGTCAACTACTTCAAAACTACTTTAACGAGGTGCTTTGGCAGGTAAAAGGGGATTGGGCCGGAGACTTGTAAAAATGCTCATTCCTATGCGGTACCGTCATTTTTGCTAGGTCCAGAGGTTACGCCATTCAGACAGAGGCTGATGGAAAGATTTCTTTCTCTTTATGAGAGACAGACAAAGGGAGAAATGGATCATCACTGCTCTGCCTACGCAAATAAATATGGTTTTATCATGACCAGAGACATCACTGCCCCTGAACTTACACTTTCCACTTTCCCTCCCAAGACTTGCATAATACAAAATACTGATAAAACGGTAATGCAAAAACTCCACATCTGGTCCCGAAAGCTGACATGTTCATTATTTGAGTAAGGTTTCTTTCTCGGGTGGTGATCCATAAGCTATTACTGCTGAGACAAATAATAACAAGCTGGGTTTCAGCTAATTGACAGTCCCACAGGGCTGATAACCTCACTTCAACCCTCTCCTTTCCTGCCAATGAAATGGCCATCGGGACCAACTGGGAGTCCCAACGAGTGGCATGAGCCAGACAAAAGAAGATTCAGTGTGTTTGCTTAAGGGGCTGCAGACAAGCTAGCTAATGAACAACATTTGGACCATGCAAATTAAGTGTCACAAACCATCAGAGTCCACTGGGTTGTTTTGAGAAAGCAGTATTTCAAAACCATATGCTTCCTAAATTATTTTAATCTGTTGAAGAGACTGTAAGCAGTTGCATAATACCTTAGGGTGCTGGTGATAACAAAAAATGTCTAACTGTTGCATATCTTAGCATGTCCAATAACATTTCATTTATACATGCTAAAAAAATATTTATGTGGACATGACTTGGCCCGAAAAAATGAATACGATTGTTTTGAAATAAGAGAGAAGCCTACTGTACCAAGTGCTAAAGGTTATTTTACTGAAGTCGCACATTTCTCTCTAAAAACAGCGTGCAGTTTACTTTTCGTGTCTACAAATGAGCTGTATCCATGTCCACTGTGGGACTTCGGTCAACTATTTGGTTTGTGCCCCATATCACTGCACCACTTAATGGCCTGGTCTGAGCACAGACTGTGCACTGAACATCATGCTAAGTGCTCCAGCAGAAGGAACCCAGTGGTCTGCAAAGTCTGGTCAGACAGACAGGTATGCCACTAATGTAGACCGTACACACATGGGACATATCCTATGAAGTGCCCTACTGTAGCATTATCAAGTCTGAGAGGAAAGCAATGAGATATTGCCATATGGAATTGCCATTTAGAGAGCTTGATGGAGGGTATTCGGGGTGAGGAGGTATTTGCGGTGTTCTGTGACCAAAGATAGTCATGGTCCAAGAGGGACGTGAAGCTGCGGGTGAGTAGTTGGAAAGGTCAGTGAAGCCGATCGTGACAGCGTCTGGCTGACTCGTGTCCTTACGGCAGGTGAGTGGGTCCATGGGTGGGAGGCTGCAGCCCTTGAAAACTACTTAAGAGGAAGTCGGTTAAATACTGGCCTACTGTGGTGTGTGTGTCTTTTAATCTTTAACGAAATGCCTTGTTCCTACCGCAAAGCTGAGAAATGGCCTAGGATTCACATGTGAACAAAAAAAAAAGTTTTATGATTTCAGAAATGTGATATCATAGTTCCTGTTGTCATAAACTGAACCTTTTGTAGGTCTGACATCATCTGAAAAAGACACCAAAATGAGCAGTAATGGAATTTGAGACAAGAACTGTCCATACACACACACGCACTCACACAGATGTACATTTTCGCTCTGCTCAACAGTACCATCATAGTAACTTATGCATAATGTGCTCATTCATGACCACCAAATGGTAGTCATGAATGAATGGCCCCACACTATAAGAAAAAAAAAAGGTTAAAGGCAAAACAAAAAGAGGTACATCATGTCCGTACCCCGCGCTGAGATGAGGTGCAAGAGTCCAGACACAGCATGACGCTCACCACCTGCTGCACAGCTCGGTGGACACGTAAGCCCTGCAATCGCTGCACAGCACACTCCCTTCTCCTTCTGCCGAGCCCACTTCCGCACTATCCCGCAGGTAGCGTTGCAAAATGCCGGACACAGCCCCCGGGACATGTGTGCGCCACATGTATAGCACCCAGCCAAGGCTGAGCCAGGGAAAGGTATGCATCTGCCTGGACCGCTCCAGCTAGCATGGCTCTGGACAGACACATCTCAGCAGGAGGAAGAAAGAGCTACGACATGTACAGCGCTGAATTTATAGGTACCATTACCGCCTGTCCGGTGGATCTGATAATGAAACAGATGACATTCTTTTGTGAGGAATAAAAGATCAGGATTGCGGGATCGTGTTGCTGTTTTGGGAAAGCGTGTCTTCGGTTTCTGTGTCAGGCTAGGGTGGAGGGGAAAATTGAGGGAAAACTGTGGATGGTTTTGACATTTCTAGGCACTTATTTGTTTTCTAAGGACACGTGTGACCGGAATGTTGGGGCAGGGCCTGGCGCTGGCCTCCCCTTGGGTCAGCGCGCGGTTAAAAAGAGAGCGCTCTCACTCTACAGGACTCCATCTCCTGGTGGCATCAGCAGGCCCGATGTAAACGAGCCCCACAGCAGTGTGACCAGCAGACAATTCATCACCACTGAAATACAACGTAAACAAAGTCTCAGCAAGCGTCCCCCAGATCTCACGACACCCTCCCTGCTTGCAGACATTTTGGATACTAATGAATCGCAACAGGAACAAACTGTGTCTTGACCCCTATAATAATCCTCATTCCCTCACAGCATTCCAGGCCAGGCTGACGTACTGTACACAGAGTCCTGGGATGGGGGTCCCAGCCTAGTTTGGCCTTCATGGGACTTGTCACTAGAGTTATGTAACAACACAGCAGAGTATAAACAATGCACTTAAAATAACCCCACCCTATTATAGCATCCCATAACACTTCATTCCATTCTCTTTTCCCAGGAGTTGTGGGTTCTACAGCACACCTTGTTTTGCAAGAGAGGCTGACGGCTACCAGAGGTGGCTGACAGATGTTTGGTATTTTGGCCCATGTGAGAGGAGTGCATGCACCATTTGCCAGGGTTTTACCGGCCTTCACAGTATTATTCACAAGTTGATGTTACTGAACTACACTGAGTCTGGTACATTAAGTCCTGGGGTTGTTCAAAAAGGTCTTCCTGAACTGATTCGAGGTGTATGACCCATGCATTTTCCTGGCATTACTTTGTCACAGGATTAAATAAGGACCTTGAATCTTACTGCATTAACAGCAGTTACAAAGTAAGGTTAAATCAAACCTGCACAATTGTTCACATTGAAATTTCCTCATCTTCAGCAATTATACAAATGAAACATAAACATATCAGTCTTGTCAGATGAGATATGTCAGACTTCACTGCCTGTTTAAGGGAGCCAAAGGCACCCAGCAACAGCAATAAGGCTCTTCATCAGTAGTGAGATTGGGACGAGGTCCACCGCATCGGACCGCCGTCGAATGGGCACCACGGCCAGCTTTGCCACACACATCGCAGCTGTGATAGCACTGCTGGTGCGTCAGAGGAGCGTCGCAAGAGCGTGGTGTGAGAGCACGGCGGCTGGCCGGAGCAGGCATGTGGCAGAGGCCCTGGTTCACTCAGGTTTTCCATGTGGAAGACATCACCGGCCACATCTGTTTATGATTTCTCCGCGCGCCCCAGCTGCGCCTTGCCTTCACACACTGCCTGTCTTTATTCTCTCAGCCCAGGGCCCGCTGCGGTGGCTGGCCATCGCGACACCCCGGAGGAACAGGAGACAAGATGGAGCTGAACCGTCAGGAAAAAAGGTATCTTTTCACTCTGCACCACTTACAGGACACATAGATGGTGCAATCTGTGTGCATTCCATTGTAAGATAACTGCGTTCCTCGAGATCACATGTGTCTCCTCTTGACGTGAGCTAAACAGCTTCTGCCCATTGCTTATTTTGCACCAGTTCCTATACTGAACAAATAAGCACATTGACGTTTTTAGCAGCAATAGCTTGTTTGTGCAATGGTATGCACATTTATTCATCTCTGATGAATTTGTCCAGAAGTTGAACTGGATCAAACATAACTCTGTAATGATGACAGGCAAAACCCTCTTTGTAATGAACACTGGCAAAGGAGTGGAAGCTGAGTCTCATTGAAGGCTCTTGTTGAGTGGATGAGTGGACTAACCCTTTGCACCTGGCAATTAGATGCAAGATGCCCAATTTTTGTTTCCTTGATGGAATTTAAAAAACAACTAAAATTTAATGGACCCAAATCAGATGTGGACAGCAGGTTGCCAGAGTGGGGCTTTTATGTAATCGCTGTTGTTTATACCTTGCATGGAAGCATTAACTGTGTTTCGATTAGAATTGCATCCAGATTTGAAAATGACTTGCAGAGGAGCTCTGTGTGTTTGCGGATGTGGGAGATGCTGTTCCTTTGCCACGCAGTCGTGCGAAAGCGATCCCCCTGTGCGAAAAAAAAAACAGATGCTGGTGAGGTCTCGAGTGCAGAAACGTGCAGAGGAAATCAACAAGGCAAAAGCAATTAGCATTGCTTTCGGTGGCGGGGGTCACATTTCCACAATGTGCTATTCCATTCAGTTCTCCTCTGTCACACGAGGGGTTCGGAGAGCGCAAATGTCCTCTCTGCAGTCAACAAATTAAACAGTGTCCTTCCTCAATTTTCACCTGAGACTAAATGGTTATTGGTGCTCAGGTTCACACTGTGTAGGGGTGTAAAAATGGATAGGAGAATACTGAGTCCCCCTGAATAAAGGAATAGTTATAACCAGGTACCCTTTCACCCTGCACACTGGGACACGCAACATGTGGGATCTGACATGGCCCTACATGGCCTTGGTGCCGAATGACACAGAGATGTCACTCAGCTGAGGTTACATTGGGTTACATACCTTTCACAGCGAGTGGTGACTTTAACTGGGTTAAAGACAAACTAAAGTTGCATTCCATTATAGTAGCGATGTCTTCCAAATTGCCACCATGCAAATTTCCACCCCGTGGGGGGTGGACCTTTCTTCCCCAGGGAGGCAGTCCAGCTTGGTCTGATTTCTTTCATGACTCATAGAAATTTCCGCCAAGATAGGATAGAAATCTGTTCAGTGCTCAGTTCAGTCTTACTCATTAATTCACAGCCTTGCCCTTTCTTTTGCTTGTGCTACACAAATCTTGGATGGCTACACAATGTGACAATCTTCTCAATATTCTCTGAGAGACAAGAGCTCGTTGTGGACATCTAAGGGGTGACTCCATTGCATGCACTGTTTTCCAAAACTCAGAAAAACAGAACTTGTACTATGCAAAAGTGTCGCTAGTTTGAGGCACTGAATTTCAGAAAAGACAATGAGTGCAATTTTCCAGAAGAAATACATCATAAATCCCAAGCTTGTTTATCTCTGTTAAGCTACACAGCCACATATTTTCATACTGGTTGTTTTTAGATATTAACTTAATTAGATCCTGACTTTTGGGCCGAACATGTTTGCCCAAGAGACAGGGGTACTTGCTGAGAACACACCGTCCAATCCCCATGATCCTGCACGCTGCATTCATAAACAATGGCATGTTTACATGCCTGCTCACTGCTACCCATGCAGGGATTATGGGAAGGACCGGTAAAAAGTACAGCGGTCATCCAGAGGCTAAAAAAAAAAAAAATATTTTCAAAAATTTGTTCTCCAAGATCACTTTGTTCTTGTTCAAAAGTTGCCAATGCAGAGACTGGTTTTAGGCAAGAAGCACAGGCACACGCAACTGAATTTCAAAGGTGCCATCCCCTTATCTGCAAATCACCACATGAGCAGCCATCAGTGCTGCCTTTCAAAATTACAGCCGTAAATAGTCTGCTGGAGTCTGTTATTGTTTGCCGGTTTAGCACACAGAACCGAGACAGAATTCCTTTCTCAAAGTTTTTTCACTAACAAAAGTAGTCTTTAAGTCCTGCAGGGACAAGCAAGAACGGTTTACTCAAGAAAGCCATGACCTTCTTATACATTAACCTGATGAAAAAGGAGGTTTCACCCCCCCTCACAGGAGAGAAAAATGGGTTTTGTTATGGACTTGAGGTATGAGGCGCTGACGCCTAGAGAATTAAATCAAAATGAAAAAGGATCACATACAATGTCATGTTGCAGAGTTGCTGCCCAGGTCACACATTAATCTTAGGTCTGGACACAGGATTATACCTGTGAACTTGAGTGGTTTTAAGGAGGTCTACATAAGTGTCTTCCCTAGGTTTGTTACACAATGAATAATATCACCCATTTTTCCTCAACATCTCTTTTTTTTCTACAGAATTACCTGTGGACTTAATATAAGCATTCGTTCTTTCTCTAATGCTGTTCACTGCAGCCCTGCTCAGACAGACATCAGCTCTATGCAATGAATAACCAAGTCTGAAAAAGATAACAGACTAAAGCAAAAAAAAAATGTTTTTGCTTCTCTGGTCCCCGATTGTTATTTAGGCTTTGATAGGATCTCCCTCTAAGTGTTGAAAAGCACACATTCCATCACATTTCCTTGCTGGCAGACTAACCATTAACTCTGCATGATTAGTTTTACATGGGCTTTATTAGCGTTATCTTTACGAAGGCTGCCACTGAACTATTTTCCCCCACAATTCTTAATGGCCCTTCATAATACCCCAGAGAAGTCTTTTGGAGATAGCATCTGGACTGGTTTGACCCCGCATTTATCTTGCCTATAGGAGTGTGTCCTGCCGCCCCAGCTGATGGTGGAGAGGCCAAGCTTGTTAGGCCTCTATCCTCAGGACACAGGACCCCACCCTTTGTTTTCGCAAATCCCCAGACAACTCTGCGCCCCCTTTGCAATACTTGTCACTTGCCCTGTCTCCTCTGGTCTTTCAGTCTCCAGCCAATCGGCGCAAAGTCGTAGCACAGTTAAACATTTTCTGAGGGGAAGAAAAGGCATGGTTGCCGTCTGCTCAGAATAGATGAAATTGTTGATGCCTGCAATTTTAGCAATTTTTAGTTTTATTTTATTTTAGCTTTATTTTGGATAGAAACCTTTATGTAGACAGGAATGCTTACCCTGCATCCTGATGTGTTCCCTACTAAAGCACAGCAAGTGCCAGGGTTTGATGCTTTTGACTCTCTTTGTCACAATGAGGTGTTGTTACAAAATAGTTCAATCACTGATATAACTGTATAATTGTGCACTACGGTTTGCTTTTCCTGGAGGCAAAGAATTATTAAATATCACTTCAGTGGATATGAATTTCCATACAATGAAAGCATGAAGGTTGCGATTGATTCGGGTATACAGTGTAGTGGATATGGGTATCTTCATATGAGAAATTAATGGGGTGAATATAGTGCTCCTCTTTGAACATAAAGTGTCGGTTATGAATTATTGAGGCACCATCTGATCCTGAGAATTGAAACTGCAATTCTCTCTCATCCCCAGAATATTTCCTGGAGTTGTTTTATATATGTGATGGGAATGATCATTAGGTGGGAGGGTGGAGTGTTCAATAGGTAACCGGCACATGCTTTTAGTACCATGAATCCCATTCAATCAAATTTGTTTGTTTCCCATCTTGCCACTGCTTGGAAGAACTCGTTTCCCCAGTATGCTTGTTTTCATATGACTCTTTATTATGTACAGCAATTGTGGATTACTATTCATGCAAGCCTCTCTTAAGGTGTACAGCGCAACCTTCTAGTGGAAGAGCCAAAGGCATAGCTTTAATGTAAATGACAGCTGCATGAGTTAGGTAAAGCCGCAAACTTCCTTGCTGTGTAGTATTGTAAATACCACATACTGCACAGTAAGAGTTTACTGGCATGTCTCTCTGTTTTAGAATTCAACCTCTATGTGTTGTAAGATTTGTCCAGTTTAGTTGGGAAATTTTTATTACACAAGGTAATTTCACATGCATATATGTCTGTAGATCTATCACTACCTAGCTCAGTGTGCTTTAAGTTAATGTGTTCATGGTTTCACCCTAGAAGAGCATTTCCTGTAGTGTACGTCCACCTACCTGGTATGCCACAAAAAGGCAGACAGATAGGTATTTGTGCAATCCATTAGTCATTAGTTTTAATTGTGTGATATTTTTGTGTTTTGTTGATTCTGTTTTTGATTTTAGTGTGGGCTTTTAATATGTCTTCTTAAAGTGACGGTAGCCACTGGAAGCATTTGGCTGTAATTCCATGCAAGGTATGGGTTGCTGACTGAACAAATTACTTGGCTACCCGGTGAATTGAGTGAGATATTAGGTAGGCCCTAATTATATTCTATCATTACAGGGCCTACTACAGCGCTTGGTCATTGTGGGACATGTAGCCTCTGTTTTTCCCATTTAGTACTAATAGTGTAGGGACAACTTGAACTCTTTTCCCCTCCTCTAGACTGCTGCTAGCCTCTTATCTTCATTTGTATTCCTGACTTCGTAGGGTGTGTTTGGTGTGACTGGACTGTCTTTTTTGAGTTTTTGATGTATTCTGTTCTCTGATTTGCATTATTTGAGTGTGTGTGTGATTCAGTTGAGCTGGCCACCTCTCCTTTTACTCTAGGCTTAATCTTTGGGTGGCTGTAACCTTATTCTTGCTGTAACCTTATTCTTTGGTGTGCCCCTGGGGTGCCCCCCCCCCCCCCTTTTCTGAAACTTATATTTGGCTATCTGGTCAGTGCATCGCATGTATTTTGTGAATCCTTTTCACACCACTTGAGTCCGATTGTGAATTGTGAGCGTTGATCATCACAGTTTTGCTGTGTCCCAGAGGGTGTGACATTCTTATGGTGCTTGCGGTGCATGTACTCTTAGGGTGCACCCCAATGTAATTCAGGTCAATACCTCCCCCTCCCCTAGTGATTGTATTTGTTATTGCCAGCCCAGCTCTCATTTATGCATCTTTGGTTTTCTTTGGTTTAGTGGTTTTGTTTGGTTGTAAATTCAAGTCTCTGTCACTCTGTAACCCCTTAGATCTCAGAGTTAGTAGAGTTTGATCTAAGAGGCCAAGCTTAAGCAATTGCGGAATTTGCTCTAAGCCATGCAATGCATACCTGGTTAGATTAAACTTAACTACCTCCTGGAATATCATTTTTATGAATTAAAATTTTATCTTGGTACTAAAATAAACAGTGTACCCATTCTGCACACATCTGCTCATTCAGTTGAACACCTCAGTGGGGAAATTTGAGTGTTATTCTCAGCCTTACCCACCAGTCACATACAAGTTGTAAGATAAGGCACACATGGGTTGGCTGTCAAGCATGGGCCAAGGTTGTTTACCCCCCATTTGCATGTCATAAACCGAGAAAAGAATGGTGGGAGATGGGGAGGAGGAGGGATGCTATGAACAGCTGACACAGAAAAGAGGTGGTAAGAGAGATTTTTTATAGCTGTGGGTGGGACCACTTTGTCTAGGTCTGGTTAATTGTTTTGGGGTTTTCTGATTAAAAATAATGAATTTTTTAATGCTCATAAACTTTTTTACATTGAATGTTCCTTCAGAAACTTTAAAAGGATTTTCATATGTATCAGGGTCATTAAAATTGAAAAAAGTATTTGATGACATCATCTGAGGCATGCTAGAATGATGTGATCACTGTGGAACCGGACAGTGGTAGCTCAGGTTGCTGCCCCGACCACTAAATTATGCGCATCTTGTTCTTCAGACAAGCGTCTAGCTGCTTAAGTCAATAGGCCCTAGGTCCAACCACAGAATATAATACTAACCTGTTTTGCAGATGAAAAGACAAATACTCTTTTGGGCAGATAGCAGACTTTTGCCCTTGGAACAATATTAACATTTTTCTCCACACAATTCATCTTGACTTCAAGTTCCCTGGCTTGATTGAGGCAAACAGGCCTTCCCTCCTTAGGCCATTGTCTACGTGACGCATACTACACACGATTATGATTAATTGGTTGTTCCATTTCACTCACTCACCATTTCACCAACTTGATAATGAAGAACTGCTGTTCGTTAAAGCAACATTGTGAAGACCCATTTGCAGGGAGGGGCAGTTTTTGTATTTAATATTTTACTTCTGATATACAACCATTACTGTTTGTTATAAATCCCTTACTATTGTTGAAAGTGTATAAGGTGATTACCAAACAGACTTGAAATGCTCATTGTCAAACACATCCTTGTTTTTTCTGATGTTGATGACAAATGACTGTGACTACCATTTGCAATGCCTTTACTGACGTCAACGGACAGTGGCATTCTAATATGGGGAAGAGTATGCTTTGCTTCCCTTATTTCCCAGCAGAGAGTTCCTGAACCTTAGTGACACACTAATGAGCATCACTTGCTTGCTTGCCTTCCTGGCCTTGCACAGAGCATTCATTTTTTAACGAGATACATCCAGTTAAGTCTTACAGCATACAGACAGTACTAAACTCCTTCCCCTGGGAAGTGGAGAGATGCTCAGGCCAATTTAACAAGAATGAGAGGGAAGCAAATTGATACTGGTTATCACACAGCAGGGATGCTTGTGTATGAAATGTGGGGTATGGTGCTTCATAATTAAGGAGCCAAATTATAACATACGACACTGAAATAACCCAGATGTAGTAATGTAATCTAGTGACAATCAAAGCCAACTCATAAGCCAGCACAGTTGACAGTGATTTGACTGTTGGTCCTCTATGAAGAAAAGTATAGACTTATGAATAATGGTCTCATTACAATTTCAGCTCATAGGCATCATCTCTCAATTCTGAATTCTGAATTCCAGTCAAGCAGATAAAGGCTTGCTAATGCAAAAACACAGCTAAATTAATGTAATATAGAATTAATCAGAATGTGAAGGTGACAAAACATTTCCACACTTTAGGAAGCACAGTCTATATCCATCACTTATTTTGGACTAGAATAAAATGGATGGATGCCATTTTTCCATCTCTGCGCATTTCTCCAAATTTTAGAAAAAATGCACATGAAATCATAGACGGCTAAACAGGCACGTCTGCTTTAATCTACTTCCCGTTGTCACACTCCAGATCAGCCTTGGTATTGGAATGAACTGGACACCTGGGTAGCTAAAATGCACATGGTGAAAGCATCATTGAATTGCTACAATGTCAACTCAACACTCAAAGAGCATGGTGTGTCAGCCAGTTGAGTGCTTCCAAGGAACAAAGTTGTAGCACACACCTCCTCCACATACATCAGGTAGCACCATGAGAGACTGACAGGTAACTTGACCTTCAGGACAGTGGACATGTGCTGTTGCCCTGATGAAAGACAGAGGGGAGAGAGTCAGCACCCTGGATGAGGTGTGCGCAGGGGAAGGAGGTCTAGAGGGCATGTCTGGATCTGCCAAATATGTCAGAGAGTTGAAAACCATTAACCTCGAGCGTACGTCGCTGACCCTACTCCACCTCGCGTGCTTGAGCTCCACTCAGCAAGACTGCATGGGATGTGGAGCAGAGTGTGCTCTGTAATGCACACAGCTAAAATATTAAAGAGGACCCAAAAACTGGAGGCTAAAAAAAATTACCCAAAATAAAACCTGTTTATTTGTGCACAGACCAATATCAAAGAACTGTGCTAAACTGGCGAATTCTAAAAGATCTGGCTCGGTGGGACCAGGCAGTAAGTCTGAATGTGGACTTGAGTTATACTCAGTTGACAGACCCAGTCAATCGAGCACTAAATTGCAGTATTATTTTAGGTGAGATTGATGAGGCTCCAGTGTCAGCAAGCACATTCCCGCTAGGAGCACCTGGGATGAGCTGTCTGGCCACCCGTGATGAGGAGCATTGTGAGCTTTTTCACAGTACAGAGGAAGCCATCCCAGCCAAGCATCCTGAGCAGTATCTGAGTCCCGATGCTTCTTGGATGATGGCTGGTTCAGTTGTTTAAGTGCTGTTGTCGTCCCATGGTCCGGAATGTCCAGCACGCAGGAAATTCCAGCCCAGCTGGACCGAGGTCCCTGTTATTGCCATCCACGCGACCGAGCCAAAATCACTTCAGCAGGTGAGAGGCCTTGCCAGTCAGACTGTACTTTTCCACCCAACAAAACATGCAGTCTGCTACCAGTTCACGGATAGCATAGAATTCTTTCATAGCCTCTAAATCGGATATCTGTCTTGGTAGCCCATATTCACAAAATAAAGGACAACAGTGGTGAACACAGTCCACAATTACAAAGTTGTTATATATCAACAAAATATCTGATCAAATATATGGCAGAGTCGCAGGAATTGTCAGAAATTAAAAGGTACCATTTTTTTGTCCACTCACTAGCCTTTTTAATCTGGGCATCAAGCATCTAATTTGCTATACATAAAGGGAATTATAATTGTAAAAACCTTAACCTTCAAGTTAATGACTTTAAAAACAACGACAAGTCCACATTTCTCAGCCTGCCCTGTGGGCGAAATTCCCTGCGTGTTCGCATGACGGCCGGCCTGTCCAGAGCGGATTCAAGTGGCAGAGGGTCAGATCAGGGGAGAAAGATCTGGAGAGGTCGTTCCTGCTCAAGTGATAAGTTTAGACGGGTTTGTCAGGTTCTCCTGTCTCCGATTTGCACCGCCAAGGGGTGATTTTGTTTATATGAGCCCTGGTTCCTGCTATGGTTGTGTTTTCTTGATAATGATGGATGGATAGTTGTGTTTACAAACTGACAGATGGACTTGCAAACTACTGAAAGCTTTGCCTTCTGAGGCGGTGTACACTTCTGTTTCCTGAATGGAATCCAGATCTATTTGTATTCCTGAATAGTTGCCGTATATTTTTACATGCAAAATTTTTTGCAAGTGTATCACCTTTGGGAAGGTGGTTAAAAAGAACCATTTTACAGCAGCTAAAAATGGATCCAAGTCATGTGGGGCATCAAGATATGGAGGACATCCATCCATTCCACTCAAGAGCTGCACCCTGGTGTAGCACAGTACCCGGCCAGTTCATCCAAGGCTCAGGATGTTTTGAATTCTTGCCTGTCTCAGACTGGAGCCCAGTGGAGCAGAGCTCTATTCAAGAGTCCATATGTAACGTAGCCTTAGAGAGCTCCAATTCCCAGTGCACTTTGTAGTACATCAGAACAGGCATTTTTATCAGTCAGCCTTACTTTCCTGGAGCTGCTGGTCAAAGGCTGTCTTTATGGTGCATTGCTCAACTGCACAGAACACCCTTTGTACACCTACAACGGCATCTCTTTGGACGACCGAAAGCCTTTTGGGAAGGTCCAGCAAATAGGATGCAAATTGTAAGTAGCTTTTAGGAATCACAAGAACCTTTAGCTTTCATCAATTGTACAGTGCGGTTTATGTTGCATACTGTGTTATCTACTAAAGCCTGTCAGAGGCTTAATATAAAGAGGTCAACTTCTGAAGCAGTGATGCGATCCAGTGTGTTTGAATTACAACTACATGGTATCAGTTAAACCTGTTTCCTGAAGCTGCTTTACAAATAGTCTATAAACCAAAGGAGTCTTATGCAGCTTGCCATATTTATATCCTTATTTGCAGCATAAGGAAGGCCCAAGTTAACAGATAGATACTTTTCTCCTGTTGTATCCCAGGATTAGGTGCTTAACCAAAATGAAATATTCAGTTGCACAAATGCATTAGATGGAAAAATTCAAAGCAATGTAAGTGGCTCAGGCAAACAGTGTCTGCTAAGCAAATGTAAGGTAATTTATTTTTCCATTCCATAAACAATTTAGATCCACTAGTTAAACCAATTCATCTTTATTCATATGTGGTACCGTGTCTCAGTGGTTTATCACTAATATACTTCTGTGAAACACTTCTGCGGTGTTTATTTCCATGCTGTTCATAACCATAAAGAATCTAGTGACGTGTTCGGTTGAACTTCCCTGACACCACACCTGCAGAGGCTGCGCAGTGGCCTCGCCACTGCCTGATGTTCTTCAATCAAAAGAAGACCCACTGCCTCAAAATACTGTAACGTGGCATGCTAGGAACCATAGATGTGCCGTGGAGTGTAGCTACAGCCAGCTCAAGTACTTGATTGACAGCAGAAGCCTTGGAGGGACAACCAACAGTGAGACAAGACTCATAAAATAGACTAGCGAAAAAAAGCTGCCAGCTTTCAATAACCACAGCAATCACAGAGACCCACTGGCTTGCACCAAAGGCAGAGCAATCGAGGGTCTCATTTCATAAAAGGCCGTTTAAGAATTAAAAGGCATCTTTTAAGAATAAAGGGCATGCAGTTTCACAGAGAGTTCCCAGGGAATGAAACTTTACTCTTTATGAGACATGCAGCCTCCGCTAAAATAATAGTAATAATAATAAGACTTTGCCACTCTGTGCTCCTCTCTTCACTCTCTTGGACCTCGGCAGCTCAGAATAACAGCAGTAATAAAAGTTTTGTATAGGCTGCTGGGGTCTGGTAGGGTTTGTGGCTCTGTGGCCCAGGCATCTCAGGTTACCTCTTAACACTGGCAGTTCTGTTGTTGTACATGGGAGGCCCCCCCACCAGCACACACACACACACACACACACACACACACACACACACATACACACATGCACACACGAAGCCCAGCTTTGTGGGACAGCTCTCAGGCGTACAGTAGCAGGGCCGTAGAGAGTGCAGGCTGGCCAAGCTAGCAGCAGTAGCAGTCTGTCTCGACATTTGATAGCCCTGGGGAGGCTTTTTTTCATAAATCCTTCAGCTCCAATGGGGGAGTGTAAAAATATCAAAAATGGTCCTGATTAAAAACTCATTCCTCACATGACTGTGCTCTGTTGAAAAGAGCCGGTTTCAAAGGGCTGGTTGGCACGACCAGCCATTATTATTTTTCCTTATGTAACTGCGCACCAGGTGTGTTATAGCATGGGGCTGATGTGGAATACTGGGCTGAAACTTGTCACTTAGCATGCAGACAAACATCTGCTCATTTTTTTCCTTATCCTGCTGGCTTTCAAAAGTTTGTTTATAATGAAATACTGCATTTCTACCTTCCAAGACAATCACTAGCCTTACTCATCTGTACGTCTTGTGCAAACCTAAACTATAGCACTGGAATGGTACAAACCATGGTTGCTGTGGTTGAATGATATCATGCTAGAAAGGCAAATGAGACGAAAATTGCAGTCTGACCACTGGAAAATGTCTCTCTCAAGTGTGTCTCTCACAAACCTCTGCATTCCTAATACCTAAAAACAACAGGAATTCTACAAAAAAGGCATCTTCAATAATGTTTGAAATTATTTTGAGAGCAAAGTACACCACCACAGCGTTGTTGATAAATTTGGGATGCATTTAGGATACCGCAAGCATGACAAAGAAACCCTTTAGGAGACCCAAAGCTCACTTCATATAAAAGCAACCAGAGGATGAGACCTACATCAGGGACAACAGTGCAGCCACAACTGAGCAAGCTCCCTTCGTCTCTCCTGTCATGGTGAATGGCGTGAGCTGGGTGGGTAAACGTATTTATTCAGTCTCCATTAGCTGGAGTAAGTGGATGTGTCTGCTCTGTGGACACTGTGAGGAAGTGGGCTCTGCATAGTCGGCGCATAGAATCTGGCCTCCAAAGGGCTGAGAGAGGGACCCACAATGTTGCATTGTTTCCAGCCGGGGGGGTGGGGGGGAGTGAGTGAGGGGTAGGGCGAGTATTGCTCACCACCCCTGAGTGACTTCACTAATTCTGTAGAGAGAGCTGCTGCATACCTGGGCATTATGTAACACTGATTCTCACCACATCACGCTGCTTTATGGCACAGAATATTAAGAACATTACATACCCACAGCTCCCTCTCAGGGCATGTCTGTTTCAACAGGTGCTTGTTTACCAGATAATTCAGAAGGGCCACATGAATTAACAGAAAAGTGGAATCCATGTTTTATTGTATGTATTGATTAATATTGAATCCTTCTGAGGTGCCTTTGTGTACTACTAATTTTAGTCAAAGTTAGGCTCCATTTTGTTTAAAAATAAGGTGTGAACAGTTAAGTGAATTATCAGTATCATATGTGCAGGCAAAGACACTGCACTAGTGGTAGCGGATATCGTGAAATAGTGGATTGAGGCAGAAATATACCATAGTGGTTAATGAGCAGGACTGGTGACAGAAAGGTTGCTGGGACAACCCTACTGAGGCACTGCTGCTGTACCCTTGCTGTACGCTTAACCCACAGTTGCCTCAGTAAATATTGTGTAAAAAAAATACTGTGACTGATAAGAGCATCTGCTAAATGTTACTAATGTATAATATAATATTAAATCTCCTTGATTGCCCTCCTCAGTCTGCAGGTATACCTGTCAGAGTTATGCTTTCACAGAACTTGCTAATTACAAATAAAAAATCTGGGAATATTATTCCAACTGTAAAGAATTAAAGCTATTCAAAAACATAAATATATTATTCAAGAGCCTTACTCTGTTTGCATTCATGAAATGGTCCTGTATGATTTTGTATGATCCTTCAGCAATTATTTCTCACAAGCTTCCTTGGTTCTAAAAAAATGGCAGTATTTCATTTGTCTACATCAAAAATTCAAAATCTGAAAGCAAAAAGAACCTCTGTGGCTGTGACTGATTACCAGGACTCAACACAAAGGCCCAATTGAGCTCAGTTTGCCTTTCATTTAAAAGCAGTCAAAACACAAACACGTTGATTAACACAGGAAGCAGAGCCACTGTAATCCCCTGCTGACATTTCAAATAAAGAGCAACTTCTGATCTCAGTTTAAAACTCACAAAAGTGAAGCACAGTCCGACACTTTGCCTGGATCCTGTTTGGGGTTCTGGTGCATTATGGACGTCAAAGCAAACTTCTGAAGTGCTGAGTGTAGCACGCAACATCAGAGCATCTAAATCTACACTGTGACACTTATTGTCCCTGTAGACGTCTCCCAAATGACAAGGGCCACCATGTCTCCAATCCATGCCAGTATTAGTTCTCAATGCAGTGGCTCTTTTGTCAATATTTTCCCAGGATTACTGTGTCATTGGCTTGCCTTCATCAACAATTATCACTTCAGTCACACTCTCCTAGGTTACCAGAGCTGGCACACAGACACAAAAACTCCTTGGCTTTCAGTCTCCTTCTATTCTTTTTGGAAATTTCTGAGTATCATCCATGGGTCCCCCAATAATGTGATCATTCTGTTGATAAATCTCCAGCTTCATGCATCAGAGAAGCTACTGTATCAGACAATGATCTATTGTCTCTAGTTCTTCACATGCAAAAGAAAGAGATTTCCCAGTGGTATTCTGGGCTTGATTAAACCAAGGAAAAGACAACATTCTCCATCTTTGTCTTTTCAAGCTCATCTGACAGTAGATAATACAGGTTATACTTTCTAAAACATCTGATCTGAAGGTCTAGAGTACTCCTACCTCTGGAAGAAAAAATGTATTCAGCATAGTGAAGCTATAGGTGCAAAACCCGTTGCACTGGCAAGCAAGGTTGACCCAGTTTATGGCTGTGCCAAAAATATAACGTGACTCTATGATGAGGCTAATGCATCATGTTGTGACAACTGGTTCATCTGGATCCTTATTTTGTCTGAAGAAACTTATTGAGTCAATCAGATGTGGTTTTTTGTTTTTTGAAGTGAAATGGGCAATCCATCATTTTCTTCTATCAGATATTTCATGCCAGCAGATGAATTTAGGCTAGCAGCCATCTGTTGGATGAGCGTAGCCTCTTTTGTCTATTCATCTTTTTGCACTTGGCATTTGAGGATAACAGACTGTAAGCAGACCCATCTCTGCAGTGTCTTCAATGTAGGTCAAGGTGTTTGTACATCAGATGCCGGAGACTCATCACCTGACTGCTTGTCTGAATCAGTCTGGCCAACACAGTAAGGTCACTGAGGAAATATTCAAAACAACCAAGTCAAGTAGTGAACCAGAAGCTTCTTCTGTCCATAAACAAATATTATCAGATTGACCCTTCACCTTTTGACTCATCAATCATTCTGCCCCAGTAGATCCATCAGTACTGTGCCTCCCCATTAGAAATTAGAACTGTCCCACGCTGACATCTGTGTGTTCCCTTGGAGGTTGTGCAGTTGGCAACACACCATCCAGCAGACAAGAGCTGTTTGCATATACAGCAGGTCAGAACTTGTCTGGCAATGTGCCTGCAAGAAAGGTCAAAGGTGCCTGGCCTGTCAAGAGGTACAGATGCTGCCATCAGCTCCATCATCACGCTAGGATCTCAACCTCAAGTGCACTACAGCTCGCCATGACCAGCCTCTGCACAGTACCTGACTGACAAGTCTTATCAGTTGTTGACATTCTGAACTTAAGTACCCAGCTCCTATGATTTAAGATGCACTCTTCATCTCTAATCTCCCAAAACACCCTCCAAAAATAGAGGAGGAGAAAACCAAATCCATGTCAGATGCATATCTTCTAGCTGTGTCATCTGATACAACAATTTTAATGTTTGTTTTCTTTCCGTACCTGCACAGGCTTCTTACTGAAGACTCAACAGGATACCAAGGAGCCAGCTTAAAATTTCCTGCAGCCTCCTCTGTTATGTAATGCCTAGTAAGTTCAAAAGTATCAATAAAAAACAAGAACATGAATCAAGCAGATGAAGTCAAAGTAGACAGAGAGGCATCACATTTGTACTTTCATTTGATGTGGGTGTGTGCTTCGTGCTGGTATAATAACAGGGTAAACTGAGAGAAAATTTGATTTCTAAAAGCAACAGCCAAGAGCAATGAGGAAGCTACATTCAAGAACATCTGACATAAAAATATGACGTCTGCTCTGACTTATTCAAGAATGTTTACGATATGCACCATGAGCAGATCATTAAATGTGAGAGTAGATTTCCTGTAATGGTCTAGAGAAACTAAAAACACCATGTATAATATTAAAATAAAAAGAGGTGGGTGGGCACTGTTCAACAGATGTGACCTCTTTCCTTTTTGGGTCTTTTTGCATAATAGTAGTGCGGCATTTTTACTGCAGGAGCCACACACTCATTGAATGAGCCAGAGGTTGTGTCCCAAATCCAAATACTTCATATGACATTTTAACCTGTGTCATATGAGTACATTCCTGCCAACTCATGCAGGATTTAAGAACAGGTGCATTCAAGACATACTCCTTTACCATCATTCCAACATCTTTACTCATGCTGGAACAAGAGTGAGTCCATACGAAACCACAGAGACAGCAGAAGCAGTAGTGTCTAGAAGAGAAGCTATGTTCTGTTACATTCACTGCATGGATGTGTTACGATATGGTCATTGCTAGTTAACGAGTAATTCTTTCCCCACCCCTATAAACTGTAAGGAAGTGAAGGACACTAGTTTCTAGGGCTGCATCTCCTAGTCACAGCCAATCACCACCTATGAGCCTGGAACAGAGCTCATGGAAGCTGCCAGCTCCGTACATATCTGTACTGAAGGCTCACATGAGATAATGGCCACACACATCCAAGAACCAAATGGAGCTTATTAATGACAAACAACTGAAGATCAATATACATGACAGTAAAAACAACTGAATAAAGCAATAATGGACAATGAAATGAGAGTAAAAGGATCTAGATAGCCATGCATAGATTATTGAGTATAGGTTATATGCAAGTTTAATTTTTATCTGAAAACTATGCTTTGAGTCTGCTGGCAGGGCATTCCAAAAGTTTGGAGCTTGAATGCTGAAGGCTCTATTTCCCATCAATTGCAGCCTAGCCAAGAACATGGAGTGCAGTCACCAAGAGGGAATGTACAATTGCGGTAGATCACATTCATAATTTGGTGCAAGGCAATTATTTGGTATTGTGGGGGTAATGCATGTCTTAACAGATTGCCTTGGCTCAGGCTCTGTAAAAGGTGGTTCTGACAAAAGATTTTGAACATTTTGTGTCTGGAGCATTTTATGTGAAAGATATTACCACTGCCAATTTTCTCTGCTTTCCTGTTGTTTTCCACATTCCACAAATAGTCAACAGCCAATGCCGCACAATTAATGATAAAGCTATTAAAACCAGCATGCATTTTTGCCAACTTCGGGTTAAGGGATCAAGTCAGTGATAAAACAATATATATTTTCCACAGCAGAGCTGAAGACAAACAAGAGCAGAAGGGTGAAAGGAAGAAAATGGAAGATGAAGACCTCTGCAAAAAAAACTGCAAAAAAACTACCTGATGGATAACACTGTCCACAGCATCCGCTGGGGTCAAGCAGACACCATTCCTGATTTAATGGGCATTCCCAGCATCCCCCTCTTACCCAGCAAGACATTTCCTCCCTCTGCTGCGTAGTGGCCCACAGCAGGCCACCCCCACCACTCCCCCTCTGCACCTTTCCCCAAAGAGCCTGCAATGGCCACAGACTTTTGCATGCAAGCGGTGCCTCAGTCACTCAGATGGGATTAGAGATGTATTTTACAGATTGTCAGCCTGCATCAGCAGACACACCTCCTGAGACCCACAGTGACCCCTTGGTCAATCAGGCAACCCTGCTCACCGGAACCCTGACGTGTCACGTGCATTCCGACTTGCATGGACAGTCTGGCAGAGGATCTCCATGGTGAGAAAATTATTCTATGTCTGTTTCAAGGAAGTTGGAGCACAGGACCCCCCTCGGGGTGTTGAACCCATGTCTTTACACAGCAGATACTGTATTTTTTCAACACAATATTGTGGGAAACCTACCTATGAGCTAATGCTTAATTAATTTATCTACAGCTTGTTACAAACTGATGTGAAAGACAAGTTTGCTTGCTTGTTACATTTGAGATAAAATTTGAATAATATTACATTTCAATAGCATATTCCTAACGCTGCTCCTAACTATCTGTCCAACTCTTATTTCTTTTTTAGAAATATACATGAAATCTTGATCCAAAATGGCAGCTGTTTCTGTTATAAAGAAAGCTTGTTGGTTTCTGAGCTGTTTTTGAAGATGGTTTCAGGTCTGCTTCATACCAGAGTTTTCATAAGGACACAATTTTATTGACAAGAACTATTCAGTCCAGCTAGGCTCATTGTTCTGCCTGCAGTCTAGACAGCCTAGAGTGTATGTAGGATTAGTGGCATAGTTAATGGACTACAGGTCATTCTGAGTTAAAAAAAAAAAAGGGACAATTGATGAAAAACAGCCTGTTCACAGATTTTGGAGAGGAAAGGGAGAGGGGAGACCAAACAGATGTTTTGAATAGCAGAGAGGTCCATTACTGGTTTCTCAAGCAGGGGAGTGACACAGGTCTGCTTGAAGGCACAGGATGGATAGCTAACAGTCAGGGAGGTGTGGATCAGGAAGGTGACAAGGGGAAGATGTTTGAGTGAGGAGGTTATCGGATCCAAAAGAACACATGACTACAAGAAATCAGAGGTTCTGAGGTGCCAGCATCCCTGAGAGGAGGGAATGCAGAGGACAAAGGCAAGCCAGAGTGGGCATCCATGGTCTGATTCACCAGGCCATGGATTTGTCAGAGGAGTTGAGAATGGTGGCAACTTTCTCATCAAAGTCCGATGCAAAGACATCTGCAGTGAGAGAGGGGGAGATGGCAAGAGGGTGGGGTGAAAAAGGAAGAGGAGCAGAATTGTTTAGTTGACTTTAATTATTCTAATAAGATACCTCAACAGATGAGAGACCAGGTGAAAAGGATGAAAGAAGAGTAGATTTCTTCCTCTTTGTGTCACCCATTAGTAGTTTGTCAGTTTGAATGTGTGTCAGACAGCCACACAGCAGAGGGAAGATGGCTGAACAGGTCTGGAAACAAAAAGACAGAGAGGGTCATGGGAAATGAGAGGGAACACGGTGTGTAATCAGCTGGCATACCAATTCAACAGATGGGAGGGAAGAAACAATCATGGAAGAGAGGGCAGAAGGAATGAGATTATGAAGGTCACAGCCGTAGGTGCAGCCAGCCGAATGGCAGAAATTGAAACTACTGACTGACTAATTACCACTGAAATAGGAGCTGAAATGACCCATGACAATTAACCAAGCCCAAAACAAACAAGTCATGTGACTGCTAAAAAATGCTACATGATTCAATCACCAGGATAACATGGTATGACAATGACAATTAGTGTAAGGCGCTAACAACTCACAACTAAAAGTGATCCTTGGCTGAGTCCTGCAGGAACAATGAGGTTCACACCACCTAAATCAAGTGTATACTGAGATGCAAATCATAGACCTATTTCATTTAGTTTCATTGAGTTTTCTCTGAGAGGACTTGGAGACTGCTTCAGCATAATCCCCTCTACTGTTTTGTAATTCCCTGGATCAGTGCAATCCCCTGTCTTATATTGGTATTGCAAGGCCTTGACTGTAATTATGTGGAATTTATCTAGTTCCACAATATTTCCTTAAAGATTTTGTTCATGGTTTATAAACAACCTTTAGTTTTTCAAGCATTTGTGAGATTATACTATCAGTGGCAGCTGACTTATTGTCTGCTTCAATAAAAGTCATTGACAGCATCAAAGAAATTCTGTTCAAACTGTCCACACCCTCTCACATTTTCCCAGCTAACAGAGGAAAATATAAAGCCACCCTTGGTTCTGATTCTTTCTTAATTAGAATAAAAGGATGTAAAAGAAGAAACATAGTTGTAATCAGAGATGTGCATCTCAGATTTGTTTGTTGATTCATCAATCAGCCCTCATTTAAGATCTTGAGGAAATACAAAGAGCACATATGTTGTGCGGAGATGGCTTCAGTTTGAGATCTGAGTATACAGGAGACTCTAGGAGTCCAACACTTGGCAGGACTTGAGAATCACTAGCATCAGCCCTTAAACCAGTTCCAGTCAGTTACTCTCTTTCACTGGGCAATGCAAGCAGATTCCTGACAGAGTGACAAGTGATGATGTTTAAATGCAATATGTGTTCATTGTGTATGTTATCTGCTTCCAAATTCTCTTTTGTAGCATGCGCTTTCCTTCTCTTTGCTGGAAGGAATGAAACGTACAGGGAATCAAATCTAATGTGCAACAGACATGCCAGCACTAACATTTGACTGAATGAAATGATGTGTTTTGAAGAGGTCCCGTTCATCTGTGGCTGGCATCTGAGAAGCACCAGCACACATGTAACCGGCACATTATTCCTCATCGAGAGCAGTAACAGCAGCTTAAAAATGCGTGCATCAGCACCATACTGATCCCTCATTGATCCAGCAGTGGAATCATATGTCCGTTCTTCCTTTTCAGAGACACAATTGCTTTCAACAACCTGGATGAGAAAGAAAGAGTGGGACAAAACAAGGCTTTATTATCCACATCACTCAAAGGAAAGAACGTAGGGATGCCAATTCAGAGTTGAGCAAGAATTCTGGGCATGGACCAGTGGACAGTGTGAGGTACAGGCCTTTCCAGCATTGTAATGTTTCGTTGCATTTCATTGTGTCATAGTAGCTTTTAGGATGGACAGCTGTGGGAGATACATGACCCATCCAGAAATTACAAGGGTTGTTTATTCTGTCCATACAATAATTATTTTAGCATGGTATCCACAGTCATTGTCTGGCACCAGACGGTGTCCAGGTGCAGGACTGCAATACCGGGAGTCATACTTTACCCTCTTACTAAAACTTCCTGTGCCATAGCACACAGTGCAGTTATGTGACACCTACTGTACACAAGATGGAAGGATGCTGGGGACAAAGCAACATTAAACAAAGTAACATTAAACTCATTGAATTATGGAGATTAATGGCTGGGAATGTATGGCTGGCTGTGTGTGTGTATGTGCGCGAATGTGTATGCACGCATGTGTGTGCGTGGTGTGTGTGTGTGTGTGTGTGTTCACGCGTGTAATCAGTGTACAGTACAGCAAAAGTATACAGAATCAGATTTGGATAAGGTACACTTGCACCAAAGTTGCACAGTTAGATGAATAGACCAAATAAGCTCCTACACATAAGGGTAGTATAATTGATTTAAAACTATCATAGGTCTATCATAGGTCTGTCATAAATTATAAATTAACCTTTTGTGTTTGCAGTTCTCTACTAAAACAATATACAACAGTAAGGAAAAAATCTAATTATGGACCAGTTTCTATGGGAAACACCTTCACCATGTAACTTTGTATAAAAAGTACACATGGGCAATTGTCAGGCCTTTTCCATTGAATAAAATTCCCACCATTATTGTAGTGAGTTAAAGTGATTAAATCTCTGATTAAAGATTAGTTGATTGCTGATTAATGACAGCCACAGTACATGGTGAGGAGCTTGTGCTTCACATCTAATCTGTCATAACGGCACAGGACTACACTGTGTGCACTATTTTACAGCCACTGGGGTTCACTGTCTTCCCCATTTTTTAAAATCAAGGCCAGGGGTATGCCACCACACATAGAATCTGTCCAAGCAAACATTGTGCACAGCAGGGGAAGGAGATACTCATTCAGATAAATGAAATCCAAACAAATGCATTGGCATCACTCATGTGTCAGTCAAACCAGCCCATCAGCCTAATTGCTTTCATATCTTATGAATCATCTGTGAGGACACCTGAAGTCACATTGCACCTGCACCTGGATATTTCCCGAGTCCAACATGGCCATTCTTGTCTTTTCCATGCAGCGGAAAAAAATTAAACTAGAGGCATTCCACTGTCGCTGATTTACTGCCATCAGAATGGCCGAGATTCAAAAAGCTTTTTCTTTGATGTCTAGGATGTTTGATATGGCTTGCATTGAAACAATTGGCATTTGGATGCGTCACACTACTATAACTATATCCAACAAATACGAAAGTGATTCAGAGGCTTAATGAACGCATATCTTTCAAAGGGTCCGAAGGCTGTATGACGCAGTCACACAGCACGGGTGCCTGCCGCTGTCCACACTACTCCGTCGAGCTGGATCGCATTTCCAAATCCCAACATTTGTGTTTGATTAGTAAGCAAATGTTCAAAACACCAGCCCATGATAAATAAAACATGACACGAAAAGGCGTTTTTTTTTCCCTCCAGAATACGATCACAGAAAACATATTTGACATTCCAGCACAGTGTGTTTAATTGTGTCCCGTCTGGAAGGATGGAGGACAGACAGAAGCTATTCTGTGACCTTTGTGTCACCAGCTCCGGTGTCACATATTCCTGTTGCCAGCTATTGAGCAACAAGTGCGCTGAGTGACAGCAAGTGGTCAGCTATACAAACAGGTGTGCCTCTATCTTACCAACGCAGTAATGATAGACAGACACAGGAATAAACTATACAACAGAAAAACTTTACATGCCAAAGTGGCACCGCCGCTCTAAAAACAACAAAATGATTTACAACTGTCCACATTGAGAAATTAAACCCTCTTTGTTTTTGGTAAAAAATAAATCAAAACAAAATAAAAAAATGATTAAACATATTTTAGTGGCTTTTTCCTGTCAAGTTTTGGCAAGTTCTTTCAACAAAAGCCAAAAACAAGTCTTTACAATCAAGGATGAATAATGCCTCTATTATTGTGCTGTATCATTCAAGTCAATGCAGACCACCAAGAGCCATCAGGAGAGCATTGCGTGCAGCTGTCTGACAGTTGAATGAATTATAGGTACACTCTCAGACGAGTCACTAAGTTCCCATTAGACCGTTCCTGTTGTTCTGTGACTGAGGGTGTTCTGTCCACACGCTGCTGCCCTTGTGCAGAAGAAACCTTGGCTCCCTCTCATGTTTGGTGATTGCAGACCCTTTGCATACGAATGATAGATGGTGATTGTCACCCTGAAGACGAGTGCCTGGGGTGCCGTGGGTGGCTGTCGTGCTGCCGAAAGAGCTGGCTTTGGGTGGCTTCGAATGTGTGGCTTGCTTGAAGTAAGTTCAAGGAGAGAAGTCCCATTAGAGTGTTGCGCTTCAGTGGTGCAAAAACTTCTACCCCCCACAGAGACTGCAACGTGGCCTGACCCCCCTGGGTGAAGTTCCCTGGAACCATGGTGTGCACCATTACAAATGTTTAACTAAGTGAAGTCACACCACGAGAGGGGATTCTGGGTCCCCCTCACTGATTCCGCATGCAACATGTAACGCAGTCTGAGAATAATCACTAATATGATGTGAAAACTCTGGAAAAGATCTGAAGGATTGGATTTGATGCTGTGCGCGCTGTTTAGACTGGAATCAATATTAGCAGAGCACTATGGTCAAGATAGGGGCCGCAGTGGGCACGCTGGAACCCCCCTCCCTCAGAGGAAACCCCTGTAAGCATGTCAGGGGTCTCCCCAGCACACTTCCGCCCCTGTTTTACTCCGACAGCTGCAGACGTGGAGAACCAGGAGAGGGGTGTCCTCCCGGCAGCGTGCTCCGGCTTTACGGTAAACCCTGCAACGTGGAGCATGACTTACTGCCCCTCAGCTCTAAGCAGCAGCTCGCCCGGGGTCCCAGGAGGGGCAGAACTCAGACGGGACGACATGCACTCTGGGCAACCTTAAAGGGAAAGCATAACGTCCCTCTGGCAAGTCTGGGATGCATAAAGCGCTTTCGTCAAGGAAAAAGGGAGCAGGCGAAAAAGGGAAGGCACATTCCTTACATTCCTGCTGGTTCCAGTAAATGTGATTCAAGTGTGCCTGTGCCGTTTCTTGTTTTATCCTCCGGATCCTTCCTCTTCTTTTTTTTCCCACTTGAGCTGTTTTAACCTCCTGTTTGTTTCCAGCTCTTAACATTCAACCAATGCCAGTCTGCATGCAAATGTCCACAAAAATGATCGTAACATTTTTTGAGGGGAAGCTCTACATGTGTGGAACACATGCTTTCCCCTTTGTTTCCAGTTCCCTTTACCTTAATGATTAGTCAGCCCCTAATCACCGCTAAATATGGACACTTAATGGGCCAGCTGTTATTTTTAACCACATATTTTTTTAATTGTACCACAAAAAGCCATGTGAAAAAAAACTTTTCTCCCAAGCTATGGGAGATTGTTACGTAAAGATAGTATAACTGAGTAGATTAACTGAGTAGATTACTTCATTCATCTCAGAAAAAAAGATACACAAGCAAACATTTAGAGAGGAAAGTAAACAGCAAGTTTTTTTTTTGCGCACATAGGTTTCATCTGTAAGTTGTCAGTGTAAGCATGACTAATAGTCCACATACCAGTCACTGTTGAGTACTTTGTATTTAAATGGCAGCTTAGAGAGAAATTAGACTCACGCACAAATTGCACTGTTGACAGGCAGACAGCAGTAAATCATTAGGGCTCAACAGCTTAGCACGAAAGGCCCTCGCAACATGCCTAATTGCCATATCAGACATCACCCCTGTCTTTTTTTGTCTCCTCAGCTTTAGGCTGTGGTCTGCCACAACCCTGAACAAAAATCCACAACAACCATATTCACTGGGGCAAATGATAACATTTCTGATACCGGGGGTTAGCTATTAGCCCTGTGGCAGAGAGGTGTTTTGAATGTGTGGATACGAAAACTGTATTACGGCCTTAGTATTGTGGCCTTGTTATACCGGTGTAAGTTTTGCTAGAGGTAGAAGCCTGGTACCTACGGGTACAGAAACAGACACAGAATTCAGTTTTTATGGTGTAAACAACCATTAATGCTTACCTCAAGTACAGGTCCAATGGCAGAGCTCTTTGGGCCTCTGTTAGGAAACGTGCAGTGAAGAATGTGACTAATAACCAGGGCCAGAGAGGTTGCATGAAGTCATCTGCAATGACCTCGCTGGAATGAGGTAGACCTGACTGACCTTTGTCTCATTCTGATACCTGACCCTGATTCGGGGAATTTATTCCTGGCCCCATTCAACCATGTAGAGTGATAATATATATCAGTACATAAATGTCCAAATACAAATATAAGGTCATGAATACATGTTCTTTATTATACAGTACCGTGTTGTCATAACAGGCTTCAATAAATAAGCTTTAATACACTCTGAGCTTAAAAAAAAAAAAAAACATTGTAACTTTTTTTGGTGCGCAATAGCAGTGGCCTCTAAGGAAAGATACATATTTTATGGTTTCAAGGATTCATGAGCAATTTCTCTGAGTAGCCAGTATAGGTGTCTCCTGGAGTGAGACTGCTGGATGTCGAAATTCATCTGATTCAGATAATACAGAACATTCCATTTTTGAATGGAAAAAGCACTTACAGTGCAAGATCAATTAATAATCCTTTAAAAAGCAGTCCATTGCTGTGTGTTTTTCCAGGGGCCCGAGTATGTTAAGAGATAGGAAATTGCCACATTCAGATGGGACAGGATTTCCAGAGTGGTGTGCTTTGTTCATTTGGGCTTGGTTCGTTCCCTATCTGTACAACATAGCAAGGCTGCTCTTCACATGGAATAAATCAGGAGGATCATAGAAGTCATACAGTTCAAATCACTTCCAAACAACAAAGTACTCTTTTCATGTTCAGCATTCCGAAATGCACTGAACCGGAGAGATCCCATAAAAATAAGTAAACAAGCAAAACTGCAGGTTGCGGTCACATGCATTTGGCTCAGTAATGAGCAGGAGAGACCAGAGGAGTCAAATGATTTAAAATGCATGTGTGGAGCACACTGCACAGCAAGACAAACAAAAATGTTTTGAAACACTGATGCAAAGCCTACCTTGCAGCGTTTTTAGAAAACTCAACATCGCACTGCTCTTTTAAGTTATCTCTCTTGACAGCAGATGAAAGACAACAAAATTGTTCTATTTAAATTAATTTTAATTGCTCATTATTTTAATTGTATGTCATGTTTTTCCTTTTCATATTTGTCAATTTTATGTTGATAGTTTTTCCTCTGTATTGCATTGACCCTATATGCTTTCAAGGCTATAGGAGAGATATATTGGAGAATATATTGTAGCGTGTGTGGGTCCCAGTACCTTAGCTGTTGCTTACTAATGTTGGCTGGAAGGACGAGGAGACGATGAGATAACTCTGAACCAATAAAGCCAGATTTATTGCCTGAAAGAGTACACTGTACCAATGGTTGGGAGGAGAGCCCTAAACAGTGAAAGCCACTAGTTATTTTGTCTGACTGCAATAAAGTGCTCAGCCTTACAATGGCCCTCAGAATCTCCTTACCCGCAATGGACATGTCTCTCCTATGAACTGAACATGAACACGGTGCGTGTATGTGTGTGACATGTAGTGTGCATACAGTATGAGTGAACAATGCAGGGAAGCAACAGTATTATGCATTTCTTCCTAACAAATAAACAAAAAAAACAAAGAAAAAAAAAGAATTATTCAGTTTTTACATTTCTTTCTCTGAGAAAGAATATGCTGGTTACATTTAAGGCAAAAAATGCAATGATAACGCCCACCAGAAAAAAAATCATCAGTGCATACCCAAGGTCTGTGGCGTACCACGGAAACTATTCGACTGACGAGAAATAACTGATTTCAAAACAAATTGACGGATGCTCATAAATCCATTCCAATCTAGCGTCTTGGAACAGGCTCTCAAAGAAATAGCACTTTGTGGATGTTATTATAAAACAAGAATGAGAACATCTGACGTATTAATGACACATGAACGAGGATGGAAAGTTGAAATCGTTCAAGATTGTTCTTGAACTGTGGCTTTGAAGGTTTGGTTAGAGCCGAAATGGGGAACCAGTGGGGACGTGGTAGACATGTTTCCAGGCTGACGGCGGCCAGCTTGCCAGCAGACAACACAGGCGACCATGAGTACACCGAGAGCTACGAAAAACCACCAGAGTTCCGTCCTCTCAGAAATCCCTACTTGACAGATGGTACAAATCGTTTTGTTTTACACATATTTGCTGCTCAGCCAGATAACGTAATCTGACTACAACATTGCAAGATATAAGAAATACAGAGATACTACTGTATATCATTGGACTATTCAGATATGATGCTGTACATTCCAAAGTAAATCACTAAAACATTGCATCTTTTTATTTGGAAAAATTCCTCATGAATTGTTTTTCATATACTTTATTATATATTCTCTATGTATACCTTATGTGTGCTGTGTGTGTAAGTGTATCATGTGTATGTGTGGTAATTTTTTAAAATGTAGTAGATTACAAGTAGATTGTATTTGTTGCAGTGCCAGGACACCGCAGGTTAAAGAGCCAGACAGCAGTGAAGCAGCTCTTCAGGCAACGGCAGCCGCATCATCTGGGTGTCATTACCCCCATTCACTGCATCCCTAATTGGGGTTCCATTTTCCTGCAAATGAGAGTTGAAACACCCCCCCCCCCCCAAGAAGCTAAAAACAAGAGCTTCTGGGGGGGCTTAATGAAGAGCAAAAGGAATAATTCGAGGGGACCCCCAACGATGCAATTTTTCTTCTTTCTACAGATTTTTCAAACAACACAGTTCTGTGGAGTCCCTCATGAAATACAAATTTTTAAGTGATCAGGTATGTGTTTAGTCTCCATATGTCTGCTTAATATCCATGTCAATGCAACTGACCTCTTCTCAGATTTTTAGAACCATCCTTTTTACCAAGAAAATGTAGCGTTTGTCCATTTCCATCAGGTCTTAAATTCTTGATGTTGTTGCTGATGCTTATGATTTTAGTCTCATCTTATCAAGCATGGCTTCTACTTTACCTTGTTTCAGGCCTTCTGTTTGGAACTGCAGTCAAGATTTTTCTGTTGAAAATGGGTCTTCAGGGAAAAAAAAAACAAAATGCAAAACTATACAACGAAATCCCTTTGTATATGGATGAGTGCTGTGTTGCAGTGCTTCAGTGCTTTGGGCTGTGATTACTGGGTAGCGTACGAAAGAGGGTGCAACAGCCCAGTCTCTCCCACCAGCATGAGAATAACACATGGAGTGTACTTCTCCCCCTTTGTCCCTCCCTCCTCTCCCCTCTCCCAAGGACTGGAAGACAACATGGTTTTGAAAAGGGATGTCCACCCCCATTGCTCCGGAATCCCCAGCTAAGGGTGAATGGAAGCAGTCCTGCAGGAAACAGGCAAAAGTTATGCTCAATTTATAAACAATAGGGCCCTCTTTTCAATCTCGCCCAAAAATATGATCTTCTTCACCATGGTAACAGCTCTACTTTTCAGCATTTTTCCACTAGCATGTCTTTCCACAAAGTAAACATCAGTGAAATTATTGCTGTTTAAAATAAGGATGAAGTTAAATCTTGATAAGAAATGCAGCTGAACACCAAAAACAAAACAAAAATATGTGTGGAACAGTTCAGCAGTGGAGTGCACACCACGTAGACCCGTAAATCATACATACACAAGACACAATTACTAAATTTACAAAGCCTATTTTTGTGTTGCTTTCCACAAGGGCTTTTATTAAAACATCCACCATCTTTAAAACTTATTCTGGATATAACTCACTTACATAATTTGTCTTCAATATGACCTCAACTCTCAGCACTTTAAAGTTGTCTTAAGTAAATCTTTCAAGAATTTCATGGAAAATGACCTTCACTGCTTCAGCAGGCTTGTTGTGCTTTGGATAATAATGATTTAATACCGAGCCCTCTTCAATTGATATTGCTTTGTTGGTAACGAGGGCTGAACTTTTTGCGGCCTAAAATACCTTAGAAGGACTCCTATCCTCAGCTATTTTCAGTGCCCCCTTGGGGCCACCAAACCGGCACAGAGAGCAGCCCTCAGTAGTCTGCCTCAGACCAAAACTAAACAGATCCCTGTTGTTTTTTCTAGGGGCAATATGCTCTTCAATCAGCACCGCAGCTGTTTGACGTGAACATGAAATGGAAGCTTTGGAGGAGCCCTCACAAGCCATAGGTTTTCTTTTCTATTTGCTATCTTGTTTCTCAAGGTCATGGTCTAAACCGAATGACGTGATTGGTTCAGGATGCTCAAAGTGTCATTGCCACCTGGGTCGGTGAGTTATCATGGTGAAGCCACACAGTCAGAATGTCATTGATGCTGAAGGTGCAAGGATTTGGGGTTTTTTGCACCCCTATGGAGACACCAGCTTCGATTTGATTTTAAAAAATCGACGCAGGACATTCTAACCGTCAGTGTCTTCAAATATGATAAGCTTTCACTGCCTTGTATGCATCAGTGTCTGAACAACCTCCTCACTCTTTGTTTAGCCTGTTCCAAGTTTATATTATCTGTGCTTTACTTTTTTCACAACACAACTCCAAATCTCCAAACAAGTCTGAAAATTAATAACAACACACAAATTCTTGGTCCACCCTCTTGACTCCTCTCAGTCCCCAGCGCTCGGAATTTCCCTCACATTGTGGTAAAAGAAACATTTGCCTGGGAAAATAAACTTGTGCAAGTTTCGGTGCCATGCAAGCAGGGCCGCTTTATGGTTATGCAGGGGAAAAAAAGCCGAAAGGCGTCTTGCCTGCTTTTAACACATTCTAGAAGCCTTCTCATATTCCAGGGGATTTTTGTAAATAAGGCTGCTTCACAGTTTGAACCCTTCTGCAGTTTCAAGGTCTGCAGAGGTTCGTCATGGTTTTTTTCCTCATATTTGTGCGTGGTTTCACATGTACTGCTAATCTGTTTTCACTTCTGTATGCCTTTTTTCAAACAATTCAGTTCAAATCAAACAAATTATCAAACAGGCCAATGCCATTGTTCTTGCTCTAGGAAATTGTCATTGGAAGCTAGTCATGGTGGATATCTGAGATGACATCAGAGATGGTGCGCAGACACAGTTAACAGAAGTATGTGGGCCTCAAGTGTGCAGTATCTGATTAGGACCACCCTTCAGCGCAAACACAAGCTGCTTCCGCATGGAGAAAAGCAACAAATCTTGTCTAACCAATTCTGAAATGCATTCTGCTTCTTTGTCAAAACTAGAGGGGCCTTGCAGTAATGAAGCCATTTGTACCACTGTCCATGGGGCACGATCAAAGCAGGGTCCTCTTTGGAGGGCCCAGACTGGTATTATGCTGTTAATCCTGTTGACATCTAAACAAGCAAGACCTTCCCACCTCATGGGGTGAACCCAAGGCTCACGATCCACCATTTAACAAAGACAATTCCATTCATAATTCTGCTTGGTTTGGCACAGGAAGTGAGGGTCTGACCTCCATGAAAAGTGATTATTTTAAGTCTGTCGCACAGCTCCTAGCGGGAGGATAAAAGTGCATGAAAAAATGCAGAAGACTAAGATGAAGGGGTCCCTGTTGTTATGGCAACAGTCAACCATACCAACAGTTGCAGAGCAAAATAAATTCACGCAAATGGTAGAGTTACCTGATGGCTATTAGCTCCACGGTTCTCTGAAAAAGCTCTGAAAAATCAGTGTGATGTGAACTAGATATATTCTGTTTTTAGATGCATGTGCAGTAAGTACGATAGAGAAAGAGACACATTTTCAAACAGTGAAGCACTAAGACATAATTGTGTCTTAACCTTTGCACAGAATTCCGGTCAGCATGCTGTTTAAAACCCTAAGGTGGCTCACTGCATATGCATGAGTGACCGTAGGTTAAAGTTCATTCTGGAGGGGCTCAGCTCATTCTCCCACATTCCCTACAGTATAGGAGATTAATAGCTCTGTAAAGGGTGAGGCCTTGTCAGAACAGTACCTGGGGGTGGGCTAACAAAAGCACACAGGTTGGGGGAAGGTTGTTCTGGGGGAATCAGGGAGGGTTACCATCTCAAAAGCGGAGTTATGTGTTGACTTTGGAATTTATGGGAGCCCTTAACAGTAGTATATTTAATTGTGATGGTTTTTCCTTGTCAAAAAACAGCCCTCTTTAATGTTCCCACCACACTCAGGGCCTTCTGCATGGGTGCATTTTATAAGGAATTAACTCATTTTATAGACTATACCTCTGCTGAGGAGCACTGCATGTTCTACAGTGGGAATGCCGTTGCCAGGCAACAGAACATTAAACATTTCTAACTAATGCAATGAGTCTACACATGCATAGACTGCTGTATGCAGTATCTTTAACTGTTTAATTGAAGCAAAAGTCAAAATCTGTAAGACTAAGACTAGGTTGTTTACAGTAATAAACCACAAGAGCACTGTTAATACAGAAATAAAGACCTTCATTCCCACATTCAATCTCTGTGCTTTCCTCATGGTGAGTTTTTTTTTCTTATACGCTTCCATCTGGGGTACAATATAAAAAAAACACAACTTCTTGTTGGGTAAAGTGCCCTAGTTACTTTAAAATTGGAACTACTATGCAAAGGGGTGGACAGAGAGAGTGCTCTCCACGCTGTTTGGTAGGCCATGAATGCCATTTTTCTCATGGATCCTGTAGGAGTCACAGACAGCAAAAGAAAATGTCCACTCCTTGGCACATGCCTCATCGATGGCCAGTTCTAAGACCCACAGGCTTCCCTCAACTCACCAGGAGCTCATGCATCATAGTGTTGAGGTGTGCTACTCTAAAGCCTAACAAGGTCATACAAATTCTGTTTGCCGTAACAATTGAGCCTAGTATATCCTCTAACAGGAAGTTCTTTTTGTGGTTATGATGCATGCCTCCTTTAATGTCACGCCACCAGGCCCTGAGGGTGCTGATTAAACCCTCAGTGGCACAGGCCCACATTCCTCACGTCATTATCTGCAGTTGCCACTTTGTGTTTTCATAGGGAAGTGAGTCTGTGGGATTCTACTTTTAAGTTATCAAAGGCAATTGCCACAGTAGATTGCCATATTTTCACAATATGCATTATCACTGAGCCACAACAAGCACATGCTGTCATGACAATAATATCACAGTGATGGGGTCAGTTTGCTATGGATAATGTTGCCTCTCTATTTCCTGATGTGTAACTCCTCACTGTGTGGAACGGTTAAGCAGGAGGAAGGCCCAGCAACTCTGTCCTCCAGCAGCTACTGTAAAAATCCCAGCAGCACTTCACTGTCCATCATAGCCTCTCTCTGAATACATATACACTGTCATGTTGCTCCTGTGACGGAGTGCCGTCACTACGGTTGAGTATGCGTTCTGACTGCCATATTAACAAGCCTGGCTCTTTGGCGTTGTGGTCAAAGTCGCATGGTTGGTACCCTGTAGACTCGGGTTCAAGGCCAGGTGGGGTGACTGCTCTTGCCCTTTGCCACAGCTCCATCACTCTGTCTCTGAACACACATCATTTTCTTTCCAGTGAACACACATCATTTTCCTTCCAGTGAACAGTAAGTGCTCTTCTTTCGAGAACTCAAGATTACTTCACTTCCACTCTCATTATCGTAAGTCCAGATAAGGCAGTAGGATACAGAACGCTCCCCCCGATGCAGCTTGATTACGGGAAAAAGCCTCTGACTGTAGATGAAGCCAATCCATTTCTCTCTGAGAGGTGTCAGCCCATTATGTCCATGTGATGAGCCTGAGGAACTCACGGTAGTTCCGCCGCTGGCCTGGAAGGATCAGAATTATGGGAAAACGGATAAAGAGGGTAGTCTGCTTCAGAAATGATTACGGTCATAAAACTGCTATCATTAATCAGCGCTTCTGCTTTGAGTCCGACAGACTCTGTTGAGTGGTTTCCAAGAGCAGGGCCTTGGAAAGGTTAGAGATGCCTAGCAGCCACTACTTGCGGCCTGACAACCCGGCGGACACTATTTACACGTAGACGTGCCAGCTGCTTTGGAGAGATCATAAATCTGACCCATTCTGCTCTACATGTCCACAGCAGCGCTGAGATGGAAGCTGACCAGCATTATCAGGACACTCAGTGAGCAACAGGGTGAGACGCATGACAAGGATAAGCATTAACAATATTGTGTCTGGCGTTTAAAGCCAAGCCACAACAGTTTGCTTGGTCGACAAATAAACAAACTGAGCTGAGCAACTTATGTGGCTCAATGTCCCCGAGCAGAGATGCCACTTTTCCGTCCACAGCTGGAATAACTGCGTTTACTGCCTTAAAAGCAGTTTGTCCTTCCTTGGACCAATTAAATATTTCCATTTAAACATCCATTTGCTTTCTCTACACTAAATTCAATCTTGCCCACATACTACCTTAATCATTTTGAACTGATTGCGTTCTGAATCACTGATATTGAGCAAGAAATATTTCCTGCCTCTGACAGTAAAAAGAGGATGCTGAAGATGCTCTTTTTGGTTTGCTTGCCTTTGTTTTGTTAAATATCAAAGACATGATGGAATGACATGATAAAGAATTGAGCGTACTTGAATGCCTTCCTCCTCCTTTATACTCACTTATAAACAGCACCAGTCTAAATTTAGATGTTTTTTTTCAGTAACATTTGCAATAATGTACTGCAATTAAGAAACACCCATTAGACATCTAATGCCAAAACAATAAAAACGCAAACTGCACCAGAGCCACAGTAGGCTATAAATAGGCTATAAAGTCATGTAAGTATGGAAAATGCATGCAATTTACATAATCATACTGTAACGCTGACTTATGGAAAGTGCTACATCAAAGTCAATGCTGCAATGCAATCTAACCCGCAGCACCCAGATTTATCACAGATGGCAAGAGATGTGTTAATTTATTCTTTGTCGGAGACATCTTAATTTAGAGAGACCCATTAGCATTTTTTTGGTTTAAGCAGAGGCATCATAAAAACCTCACATCACTAAAATGGAACACAAGAGTTATATGACAGCAAATCAGAATGTCTTTCCACAGCTCCTTGCTGCGTTGTTC
This sequence comes from Megalops cyprinoides, assembly GCF_013368585.1. Classification (NCBI taxonomy): domain Eukaryota; kingdom Metazoa; phylum Chordata; class Actinopteri; order Elopiformes; family Megalopidae; genus Megalops; species Megalops cyprinoides. The sequence goes on from NC_050594.1 coordinate 29,939,879, forward strand.
CAGTCCAGAATGTTACATGCAGTACATGCTGTTCAGATACTATACAGTACATGCTCTGACTGGTTGGCTACCCTGGAGAGTGGAGTCAACATCACACAGTGCTACCAATTTGTCAAATTTTAATATTTTCTGTCTGTAATATTTTCAAGAGTTTCCATGTTGATTTATATGTGATCATTTCTATCAAAGTGACACAAAATACCTGTTGAGACTATTATTCCATGGTCGAATCAGGGTCGACAGTGGCTCGTCCATGAAAAAAATTACTCTTAGTTTAATTACAAAATTATCCAAATACACATAAAGCATTTTCATGCATTATTAGCTAATGTTTATGCACAGTATTGTCATTTTCAGATTCCTCAAAGCATTTATCAGAGGGAGTGATTCTTGCTGTGCTGTGCTCTTCAGAAGTGACCATGAAGGCACAATATGAACATGAATGCCTCCTTCAGCCTCTGGGAAACATTTTCTGTGAAGGTGTGAGGGTATGCTCTGTAATTTACCAATAAGCCAGTGGTAGAATTTGGAGACAGTGATGTAATGCTTTTGTTTGAAAAAAAAACAGCTAAATAGGCAGCAAGACAATGTTTATACAGAAATGTGTCAAATCATTATCTTGCTTCACAATGACTGAGTGTTTCAAAAATGGTAAAATGGACCAAGCTAGCTAGTTGGAAAGCTACACATTCTGGGTGATTAGATGAATCTATAAGTTTATATATTGCATAGAACCTTCACTTTCATGTTTTGCTATGAACAGACAACAGTTCCAATGTGCACATTGGTGCTTTTTTAAAATTTAGAATAAAAACATGTAAAGAGCAGTGAATATAAAGGTGTACATGTACATTTGCTGCTGCTAACCTTTGACGAGACTCAATATGTGTGGACTAAAAAATGTATATGTCTATGACACTGTCCCTCGCTGGGTCCTGCCACATCTGCTCCAGTGGACAGTTCCGTTCAATGGAGATTTCTTTAGTCCTTCTTGGGTTCTGCTTCCGCAGTGTCGGACCCCAGTGCACAAGCCCAAATCGACTCAACTGGATTTAACAACCCCTCCAGGCACGCTCCATGGGATAGGCAAATTTATTATAGGATTAGGATTAAGAATGTCAGCAGTCATTCGGGACAATTTTGTGAGGGACTGTTGTTCCAATTATTTGTGTCAGTCATGCGCCATTAATCTTTATGAACCTGGATACAACATAGCACCTTCCTGACCCCCTCTGCGAGAGGGGTGGGAATGGACCCGATGCACTCACAGGGGTGAGCTCACCGTTTGTCTGACCTCCATTTGAAGGAATGCATTTCCTGTAGGTGAGGAGGGGGTGGCGTTCTGATGTCACTGGTTGATTTGTGCCCCCTGCAACCCTCAACGCACAGCAGTATTTCTTGCCATCTGGCACGAGACCGATTTCCCCAACTCAGGCGCTAGGCCCTAGGTTTTTATTTTTTTACATGTCCAGTTGTTTCCAATCACAAAGTTATCCTAATGAACATCTGAAATGTGTATAGGAGTAAAGCAGGGCATTAAAGCCTGAATTTCTGATGTCAGCGAGTGACTAATGCTTCCACTGCATGCCCTAGTTGCACAGTGGTTGGGTGGTGGCTGGCTGTGGGAGCTGTGGTCAGGCTGATCCCAGTAAAGATCCTCAGCACACTTCAGAGGCACCATATTGGTTCACCACAGTGGACCGAGGCAAGGGCAGATCCTGGCAGCAACTCCCCATTTGCCATACTGTACATTCAGGAAGAGGGCGCTAGAGAAGGTAGAACAAATTACTCTACCAGGCCAGACAGAGCACTTATCTGAACACAAAGCCCTCAGACAGCCCTCTGGGGAGTCCAGCAGAGGGTGGGGAACTGTTGCTAATAATAGTATATGCAAATAAAGAATGGGGTGCGACCACCCCAGAGGCCTGAATCACACACAGAAAGGTGGTGGTTAAGGCAATTAGCAAACAGATCCGTTGCTCCCTAACACCATACATCTGCTGGCATCGGCAAGCTCTTGGCTACTTTCACAAATCCCTATTGCATAAGTGAAAGAGAGCCCTTTTGTTTGTAAGAGTTGACTTTCTCTCTTGTGGTTGTGATCTCCACCCAAATGCATTTTTTATAGTACACTAGGAAGGAAAAATCCAGAACCTGAGCAGAACCCAGAGCTCAACATGAAAATGAGTGAAAAGCTCTGTGTGTGCCACACATTTTGGGCTGGATTGTTGGGGGGCCCAAGGCAGAACAAAAAAGCCACAGTCAGGACTCTGGTAGTGCTGTGAGTAGGGTCCTCACACATTTTCACTGGAACTCTGGGCTCCTGTAAAAGAGCTCAATAAAAAAGAATGGAAGCATTTAAACTCGAAGGGGAACTGAAAGTATACCTCCCAGAGGACCCATGTCTAAGTCGTCAAGGCAGGTTTGACAGAACTAGAGCTTCTGCGTAAGTGGATTGTGATGATGTCATGGTAATGATGGATGTTGGCTTACCTCAGACACTGGATGAACATACCAATTCTGGGTATGAAGTATCTAGGGGGAGGTGGTGGGGAGGGAGAGAGTGGCTTCATGCTGTATATGAAAAACAGTCCCAGTGCATATGAGCTGAAAGACAAAGGGCAAAGGCCTCATAACCCCCCACATATTCATAACAGGCTCATAATGAGAGAAAGCCAGCAGAAGAGTACATGAGAGGATGAAAAAAATGGCTCCCTCAATTGCACAATGTCCTTGATGAAATAAGAACCTCCTCCAGCAATTTAGAAAAAGCTGTCTCTTATCAATGACGGTAGTGCAAAAAAAGAGCCCACTTGGCATTCTTGGCATTTAGAATGTGTGCATGCTATGTGGACAATGCCTCTGTTCAGTCTTTCCACACATTGCAGGCTACAGCTTATCCTTCCTCACTTCCTTATAAATCAAGCCCATTAATCTACCTTCAGGGTACATGCAGATCCTCTCTTGTTTTTTTATATGAAGCAGACTAGTAAATATCCTTGAATGACATAAGACTATAGTTTTAGGCGACGAATCAATACTCATCTCTCCTTCAAAGTCATCATTCATATTTTGATGTAATTGCAATCAAACCATATTAAAGTTTATTTTCCCACCAAGGTTTTAACATATAAACTCATGTCACTTATAATGGTTATTTGTTTTAATAGGAGAAAGTGTTTCTTTTTTACTGGACTGAGGACACCCTAAGGGATTTGGAACAAGGGAAAGTAAAGACAAGTTTGACATTTGCTTTTCTGAGCTGTACATTGATAAATTCATTTGCAAGCATGGGCAAGATCAGAAAAACAAGCCCATCAAACTACAGGAGAATCAAAACACTTGAGAAATGATCATGGCCTGCCTTTGAGATGTATCCGCCTATCCCATGCTATCATTCATCTCCCTTTTTCATAATGAATTATGCAAGCAGATGTCTTCCAGTGGCTAATTTAACCAATTGCTGAAACACTGTAACACTAATAAAGATGCAGTTTCAATCACAGGGTTAGTTTTCAGAAAAGAATGATTTGAGAGCTTCATACTTTGCGCTGGATTCATTGCAATGTGGTGAGTCCCTCATTGCAATTAATTCAAGGTTTGGTTAGTATTCATTCCCTTGAGCATTAACGATTGTGATACCAGTAATAATTTCTTTATACACTGTTCTCTGATGCACTTTTTGCTGCATTTCACATGACAGATTGAGAGGACAGAGCATGCGTAATCTGAAAACAGTACAGACTGTCCACATGTAACAGACATTGGGTTTTGGGCAGGTCTCAAACTTTGCCAAAGCAGACCAGGCTGGTTTTGTGACATTTAAGAGGTTTTATAGTGAAGATTTGTTGTGAGGACTCAATTTGTTGTGAGGAGTCAATGCCTTGCCTTTTGATTTGTTCATAGCAACTGTAATCTGTAATCTGTATGTAATTTTTTATAAAACTGCATATTGTTACTCATTTCTCCATAAACAGTATGATTACATTGCTCACTAAGCACTCCTTGTATATTGTGTCTATATCATTTATTTATGTGCATATAGAATGGAACACCCATTCATAACTTGCAGCCATACTCACTTGTTGTTCTGTACCAGGTGTTTTTTCCAATAACTTAAAATCTGGTTGGCCTTAGTGAACTTGGTGAACCTGATCAACTGGAATCCATCCGTGGCTATCACTGTCATTGTTGAAAGAGGTGTCATGAGGGAGCCACCTGTGGCTATATGGGAGTGCTCAACGACCCTCAACGAGCATATAGCAATGCTACCTGTCATAATTTTTATTACATCAACCAGTAACTGAGACAGAGGCAACCATTTAAAACAAGGAGGTAGCATAGAAATGGGATCTGAAAAAACTGTACATCCAGCTTCCTGTCTGGTCTTATCAGCCCAGCTTGCTCTCCTCTCAGGCTAAATGTCCTTGGACGGCTCCCTGTGTCTGAGCCATAAACTTTGTACTTCAGTCTGTTACAGCCAAAGTCCGCTGTTACCCCTGGTTACCACATCAACAGCCTCACAGATAGAGCCACATGTGTCAACAAATTACCACAGAAGCTTCCCGTGTGTATATATTGGCCTATATCCCACCTGAATGCTTTGATGACAAACAGAAAACAAACCACTTGTACGGATCTCCCAAAAAAGCCAAATAATGTGTTGACACTGTTTTTAGTAAAAGTAAATATAATGTTTACAATATATGACTTTTAAGATTTTCAAAGATTTTCAAAGCAAAAAATACAAATTTTTCAATGTTTTGATTTCAGTACACAAGGAGAGTATGAGGAGCAATGGACACTCCTAAATTCTTGTTTTTTTTTTTCGTTTTCTTTTTGCCTAGACTTGAATGTAATGAAGTCCTGTTTTCACCATGCAGTTTCTGGTTTCTGTGACCTTGGCTGAGAAACGTCCGGTCGCAACCCTTCTCTTGTTTTGTGAAACACAGTTCATCCCTATGGGAGACAAGACAAAGCTGATGTCATACAAAATTTCAAGATTCTACTTTCCTCACAATTGTATTAGATGTAGGTCATGTACAATGAACTGTGAAAGGTATTCAGCTTCCTGGAAAAATACAGATTGAAATGTGGGAACGTGCACACATACGTGCACACACACACACACACACACACACACACACACCTACCTACAGGCACAGAGAATAAAACTGGATAACAGCTGTTGTATGGACTACTGATCAAGCAAGCATGTTCTTGTGTCCTTCAAGGCATTACAATTGTCAAACAAAATGCTGCAAAAATGGCATTCCAGTGAAAAAAGTCAATTTTTCCAATGTAATTCCAATGTAAAACACAAAGGAATTTCAAAGGAAATTCATCAAACAGTCCAAATCAAAGAATATCTATTACTGAGAATTTGTTCTAAGAATAGAACTTCTAAGAGTCTCTGTATACTCCCATATTCCATTTATCTTGAATGAAAATTACCATTTGACGTCAGAACTTTTCCATACACTACTGAGGATGGTCTTCAACTCTTCTCCTGCCTTAGTCGATACATGGATGTGGAAAACAGAACTTTAAAAGGCCTCCAAACCAGTAACCTGTATTATGCTTTTCACTTTTTTATACTGAACACAAATGGGAAACATGACCACAAATATGCAGACTTTGCAATGCTGGAACTGGACCTCCATGTGTCTCTTGGTCACTCCTCATTGACTCAGCTGTTATAATGAATGACTGTTTCTGTTTGCGGGGAAACTCAACCATCTGTGGCATTTCCATTTTAACAATTCAGCTACAGTGTGGACAGTTTCTTTTACAATCCCGCTCTTCTCACCATCGTGGGGCTTTTAAAAATGTATGTGGGACATGCATCGGTTTAGTTTACAAGCTGCGAGAGGCAGGTCAGAGGAGCAAGATATGAAAGATTTGACAATGACCAAAGTGCTGAAACCACCCAAACTATACTGCACTCTATCAAAAACTGCCTTGCTGATCAAACAGTAATAAATCAATCAGCAATCAATGATTGTGATAAAGTAATCAATTCCCGCATGTTCCCACCAGAACATGAGGGAATTGTCCCCACCGGAAATCATGTCCCCATGGGAATTTCATACCATAGATATCAGGCCAGCACAGGTGGAACGAAGCTGAAGAAGTTTCCTGGCAGCGTTTATTTGAAGTCTCTGATGATGACTCCTTTCCTCCTGTAGATGTGCGTGTATCGGAGCCCACCAGAGGCCACCTATATATGGCGCATCCGCTTCTGCTGCTGTCACAGGCAATAACTCAACGGCCGCGCCTCGCATAAGCGCGCAAGCCCGGGCCGGTCCCCGCGCGGGGCAGGGCCGGTAAAGCCCTGGCGAAGGTATGAACCCAAGGGCAGTTTCAGAAGCGACGCTGGAATATCACAGCCTGGGCCCAGCCCAGCGCACGGCGGAATAAAGGGTGGGCGTCGTGGCGAGCCGTCAGCTTGAGTGATAGAGATGGAGTCGACATGCCATCTGCGTGGCCCCCGTTGCCACCTGCATGGGAGCGCTTTGGGAAACATCTCCTGGGATATTTTCATGTTATGCCGAACAATGCAGGGAATGTGGGCAGGGCCACTAACCTTTCAATGTCCTTAAATAATATACTGATAGATTTTTATCGCTTACATTCTGATACTGCTTATTTTATTTCGGGGGGGGGGGTGCATATTTCAGCAGACAGATGGAGTTATAAAAGAGAGCGCTTCAAAAATCCCAGACTAATAATATGCTGCTTCTGAGCATCCCTTATGCTTAAAAAGAACCTAACATGGTTGGAATAATAGTGCATGGCAGCATGACAACATGGTAAAATTGCAAAACATAAAGGAAGCAGCTCCTTTGGACCAAACAAAGATAATGTTATGGAGTTCACTTCCAAATGGTTTTGCTCTTTGATAGTGTTGTCAGTGAGCAAAATATAAAAATATTTATTTGCTACATGGAATAGTTGGCTTTCTATGGAGAGACAGGAAATATAAAGCCTCACTGTGCTGTAGGCACTGCATGAGAAGAAGAGTTTCTGGACCAGAATACAAAACCTGCGAACGTCCCGAGAATTTAACGTGTATGAGGTGTAAGAAGAAGTATACCAGCCCTGAGTATTCGAGTCTGGAAATTCCCCAACTGTTCAGTTGCATGCCTGTAGGTTTACATGCCTACAAATTTGCAGATAGGCTACTTGACACTTGAATCTTATGCCACACAAGATCAGAGGACTAGCAGGTTTTTCATAGAAGTCAGACACACTGAATGTCGATTGCAGTGCAAGTGTGTGTACTATTGATTTGATCATTCAGTAGCTATCACAAGCACATATAGATAGAGGCCATACAGACCAGGTTCTCTGTTTACACTCTAGATGAGTTTTCTTAACATCCCATTTTCATGGAGAAAGAAACATATCAAAGCGTTGCAATGCAGTAATGGACCCAATACTGATATAAATGTTGGATCCTAACTTAACTTTTACAATATTAACTGCAGTTATGCAGTAAAAAATACTACAGTGAAAAAGTATAACATTCAGATGTCCTTATTCAAAGGCTCTGTTGCTTGCAAATGTAACATTACAGCATTTCACAATAGCTAACCACAGTAATAATAAATATATTTAGTCTACTAGCCTACTGAAATTGATTACCAAGCAGCAAGACCATCTTTGCTTGTTGAGGTTTGGAGTTTGCAGGGCACTACAAATTGCAAATTTATTTCTTTGACAACACAATGTGGACAGGAGAGATGTATGAATGAATGTAGTATGCCCGATATATGTTATATTTATACATATATAAAATTGCTTAATATTGTGGCATTTAAGACCAAGGGGTTATAGATTCATGGGTTTAAGGTATCTAACATGCAAAATACAACATAATAGAGATTGCTTTATTGGTGTTTTGGAAGTTTCACAAAACTTTAAGACAATAGCATTTTCATGACAAAAAATTGGCCATTTTCAATGTCAAGGGTCTAGATCTGGACATTAGGCCTTGGGCAACAGTGGGGTCCCTCAGCAGGACATCCTGACTCATCTGGGTTCTATATGACAATTCAACAGCGCTGCTTCCACCACATCATCAGCCCTGGAGATGCCATTTGGGATCGTCAGTTCAGCCAGTCAACATGAATCATGTCTGCAACATGTGGACTTCTGCAGTAAAAGGGGTGTTCTTTGTGCGGTCCCTTCCTCTCCTGTACAGACATTCCAGTATGCTGTGACCTTGGCAGAGAAACCATAAAGATGATACATACGTGACTTCACAAAAATACGCGTCAGACACTCAAGCTTTCATTCTGTGAACACACAAGGCAAGTCAAGGAAATTTATTTTCTGTCAATTGCACTACTATATATAGAACTACTATATGCGGAGAAACATAACAAATGCAGATGCTTCCACATGGTACAATTAAGCAATTAACATCCAATCATGCTCTGTGGCATGTATAAAAATGCTGAGCAGGCCCAGTTGACCTTGATTTTGGATCAAGATGGCAAGAGGAAAAGATCTAAGTGACTTTGAAAGAGGGTTCATTGTTGGGGCACGGATGCCAGGAGCTTCAGTCACAAAGACTGCTCAACTGGCTAGTGTTTCATAGGAACAGTGACTAAAGTGACATCTGCATTTAGATCTATGGGAAAGACATCAGTAAATAGGGTTGGAAATTGTGGTCGACAGCGTACATTCGATGACCATGATGCTAGTGCAATAGTGCAATATGTAAGGAAAAACAGCAGAGCAACTCTTCCTCAGGTGACTGAGAATGTCAATGCAGGACGTGATCAGACTGTGTCAGCAAGAACAGTCCGTTGACAATTACATAGAAAGGGATATTATAGTAGGGTTGCAGTGCATAAACCCCTCATTACAAAGATGAATGCAAATTTGAGAGTTCAGTGGTGCAAAAGGCACTGGTCTACAGAGATGTGGAAAAAAGTGATATGGTCAGATGAGTCATCCTTCAGCATATTCTCAACAAGTGGGCAAATGCATGTGTGGCACACCCCAAGAGAACGGTACAGGCCTGAATGCTTGACCCTTACAATTTGAGGATCAGGTGGCTCTGTTATGCTGTGGGGGGCATTTTGCTGGCATGGTTTGGGTCCACTTGTCCCCTTAGAGGGAACTGCAAATAAATACAAAGATGTTCTGAGTGATCACCGTTATTCTATGAGGAAACATTTCTATTCTGATGGGAGTGGTCTCTTCCAGGATGACAATGCCCCCATCCATAGGGGACGAGGGGTCACTGAATGGTTCAATGAGTATGAAAATGATGTGAATCATATGCTATGGCCTTCGCACCAGATCTCAACCCAATTGCATACCTATGGGAGATTTTGGATCGACGTGTCAGACAGCGCTCCCCACCACCATCATCAAAACACCAAATGAGGGAATATCTTTTGGAACTACAAATGAAATCCAAAAGTATGCATCTAGCTTTACTTCTAGCTTTTTAATACACACGGCGAATCACTATATATTATATACGTTTTTGAGTTATATAGGTTATATAAATTTTTCTATAGCTTGTCTGCACTTTCCAGGGTATTTCATGGCTATTTCTTTCCAGAAATGAAAAATCTCTTCTAACATGTGCATTGTGTAGATGTAAACAGTTGAATATAATTGAAAGCAGTGCTGTGGGAGCAGAGTCCTGTAAAGTCCCTGAGGTCACACACTTTATCAGGGCCTAAACAGCAGGAAAAACAAACCTCCATATCTGATCACTTTATACATTTTGAGTCTAGGATATATACAGTCCACAATGACAATGCAGTAGCAAACAGGAACCCAGAAAAAAAAACATGCAATAATAATCTGAAGTAGCAGCATGTTTTCCCTACAGCAAAAAAAAACATTCTTGCCATAAAAAGTTCCAATGCATCTCATTAGTTTAAGCAACAAAGGTCACTATTTTGAGTGATTAAATCGTAACTGGTTGAAATCACCATTAATATGGGTGAACATTCCCAGGAAGTGATGTTTATCAGCTGCTACTGTTCCGTGTCTCCACAATGCCACAACACACACATCCATCATCATTACTGCTTGATGGGTCTTTGGTCTCTCTTTTGGCTTCTGCCACCGTTATTTCATCCACTGTTTGTGCTATAGTGCTTCAAAGATATTTCCTGGTTTTATCTGAGGTAGTCTGGAATCTGCGGAAGCCACTTAATACTCATTTCATGAGGCCACACTGTTGGATTACTACTCCACCCCAAAAAGTCATGATTAAAAATAGACAGCCACCATGTCTTTATGTTATTCTTTTGGGCTTAATGAAATACATTCCTGGACTTGGAGCCAGGGAGATTTGACAGTTTGTTTGCAGTAATTTGAATGACTTGCTAACAGAGGAAATAAAACTGTTTTGGGATCAAATAAGCCACAAATGGATGTGACCTGCTGACACTGACTGTAGATTCAGCTTGTCTATTCATTAGTTAATGGTTTTGTGATTAATTTGTTCCTATGCTCCAAGATCACACTGCTAACATACTGTACTTAGATTCTACCCTAAAGAAACTCCTCTGAGATACAATTCTCAGTAAAGATCAGTGGAATTCATCATCTTGCATGTCCAGATCAGACAGGACGACATAATTTGTATATGTACATGCAAATGAGCAAAGCAGCACCGGCATGTAAGCACTTGCGAACATAAGAAAAGAACTAGGCTGTTTTTTTTTTCTGGAAAGATTTTTTTTTCAATTCTCAAATATCAACTCAATGTACCACATTCAAAATACAACTTGCCCAAAAATCCACCACACACTGTTCTTTGTTTCATAATGTACAAATTCTCTGGCAGAAACAAGGACAACATACACTGTTATGAGGAGTCATCTGACAATAAATATTTAAAAATTGTGCCAAGGTCAAGTTTAACGGACTGTTCTTGTCTGCAGATTCAGAACCACCACCTTTTGTTCCATTCCACCATAGTGATTGCACATATGCAGGACTGAGTATGAAATATGAGTCTATTTTATCCTGTGTTTAAAAGCTTCAAAAGTGTGGACCCTCTTACTTCATTTTGTATTTGCCTTCCTTTTTGGTTGCATTGTGTTGCGTAATATATTAAAATTAACCCAGAAATGTAAATCAGCATTGACCATTATGACACTTAGCATGTTATGACAAGGTAATAGTTAATAATTGGGTGGAACCAGGTCTGGAACACTCATCTAAAACAATTAAATATTCTGGGAATCATTTAAAGCCAGGCATATGGAAAGGCCCATTTCCCATGTGAAAAATTCCTTGCCTATGAGACTGGCTTCATAAGGTCCTGTCTCTGGTGAGCCTTTAATGTATTTTACCAAGAATCAAGAGGGCAACAAGCTGCTCATTGCCATCACATGAGGCCCATAACAAACCCGATCCCCTGTCAGACACACTTTAAAGCTGCAAAGGGAGGATATTAGAACACAGAACATCCGGAAGATCCTTTACCTGAGCAGTCACAGGGAGCAACACAGAGCCAACATCAGCAAAACACACGTCCAGCAGGAGTTCACCTTGGATGATTTTGCTGAGTGTAATGCACTTGATGCAGGCTACGAGGTGCCTTTAGGGGTGTCAACAGTAAAAAGCCATTGTAATTACCTATGTGCTGTGCTTGTTTCACTCTGTTTAATGAGAGCTGTGCGGGGGTAATGTGTGAGCCCCATGCTCTGCCAGCTGCCTTCTTCCCAGAATGCCAGTGGCACTATCATCTACTTGTGTGGTCATGTGAGGTTTCATCCAGCGGGACTGCAGCGAGCTATCTGTGTGCATTTCACATTGCTTCCAAATGCATTTTCCAAAAGCATAATACACACCAGGAGACTTAAAATGGGACGTGTCTTTACATTCCCAACATTCAGACAGCACTCTGCTCTGTCTGGCAGGTTCTTCCCCCCAGATGGGGCAGCACAAGGCTCTCCACCTCATTTGTCAAAGGCTTGGCACCCGGGAGAGCTAGGAGCACGGCGACGGTCATTACTTCTCAGAATAGCAAGGGGTGGGGGAGTTCAGGTGAGTGGAATGCACCAGGTATTTCCTCCACCCATCACCAAACAAAACGGCATGTTCTGTGTATGTTAATTGTAGAAACAGACATACATTACCATCTCTGTCACAAACACAGCTGGAGGAAAAGCTTGTGAGAGAAGCACACTCGAAACTGACATCACTTGCCAGATTCAAAAAGCGCAACTGCTTCTAGTTGATCGTTGTCCTACAGAAACAGATCCAGGAATGCCAACATTATATCATAAGCCCTATTTGAATGTTATCCTCATGTCAAAGGTTTGTTTGAAGTTTCATGTATGCATGTGCACATCTTTAATTACACATTTTAAATTAATTAACTGTTCATTGAGTTATGGCCCTTTAAAAATGCTTTGTACACAAGGAATCTCATGTCAGATCAGTTGTGTGCGTGGCAGTTTTATGCTGTGGAATGTTAATAGATCAGTGCAAGGGCACATAATTTCTACCAGCTCATGCCAACTGTAAAGCCATTGATAAATCTGAGGCTTTGCCTTTTGGCCCTTCAGCAGGAAGCATGGGTAAGGAACCATCATTAACCATGACCAACTATTCAAATTCACTTTGAGGATTTGAAGAGCAAGAGAAGTCAAGGAGAACAGGCAAAACAAAACAGGAGAAAACAGCAGAACAAGGATTCCTCCAGGCGACTTTGGCAACAAACCTCTTGTAATTTCACCCATGATCAAGGCTGGTGATTCACAATACTTCATTAAAGGGGCAGTCTGGTTGCACTGGGAAATAGAAGGTGTCATTGTACCAACATGTACCATTAGTTACACTTGACGCGAGATGGAGCAGGCAGGTGTGTTTATCAATAAGCAGGGAAGAATATGTAAACTGGTTGAGGTGAAGACAGCATGCAAGGAGACCTTGCATACCGGAGAAGGGGATAATTAACCAGTCACTCCCATAATGGCTCCAATTCGCAAAGAACACTCAATGGCTTAAAGGATCCTGTTGCTACATTCCACCTGTAATTGGTTTTTATAGTAACATATTGTTCTCTACATTGGAGTGCAAATGTTTGGGTTTTTTGTTTGATTATTTTATTTGCACTATGTTACCCTTACATTACATTACATTATTGTCATTTGGCAAATGTTATTATCCAGTGCGACTCACAGAGTGCATCTAATAAAGCGGCATGAAAAGTTGCACAAACAGGTCACCACTAACCACACATGAACAAGTGTCAGTTCTAAACATAGTGCTGAGATCAAAAATGCACACCTATGGGACAATTCACCATAGCCTTCACTCTTCACTCAATGCTGTTTCCCCATTGCAGTCTTCCAACGCAACAGGAGGGATGAGGCAGCTTCAGAAAACCTGCCTGCATCTCTAAAGCTAAGCAGTGCGGGCTACTCTTCAGACAGATAAAACTTCTGCCGCCAGATTAACGATTAGCCATAGGGATGAATCAAAGGGCACAAGACATGCAGGCCAAGAATTTACAAACAGAGCAGGGCACGCTTACGGTGACAGTGGAAAAACTTTCTGCAGGGTCACCAAGGAAACAGTGAGGATGGACAGGGCTGCGTGGTGACGTACGTAACTGACTCACAGAGGCTGCTTGGAAATGTGGAGCCCCAGGGCATGCTGGTGAGTGACAGGTTTGCAAACACGGCTTAGAGCCTCACAGCGACAGACTCAGCGCTTTCCTGTATTCGTCTGTACAGACCCACTTTGGGGTGATTCGTAGAAATATACATGTATGGAAGCTCCAAGGAAAGGCTACGGCTAGTGAGGTTTGGAAGAGTGCAACTCAAGAGCATCAGAAAATTTAAAAAAAATCATGTAAGCCTCTCAGTTATCAGTACTTTGGAAGATGGCACTAATCTGCATCAGGGCCCAGATTCACTGCCCGCTGATGGCGCAAAGACACCATCATGTCTAAGCTGCCCATGTCAAATCTTCAGTGATGTATATCTGTGGTGAGCATCTCTGAAAAACATGTAGACTATTCCCATCTTCCCCAATCACTCCGCCTCCCCCCATCCCCAGCAGCATCTGGAAACAGCATCTGTTTTTGTACATACTAGAGACAAGCATTTGGCCAGTATTTTTATTCATTCTTTTATTTATTTATTTGTTTTGTATTAAAAAAGAGATGTGAGGAAATCAAGATACATGATCTGAGCAGTGAGCTTTTGGGAAACTACCAGCGCAGTAAGGCTCTATAAAAGCAATCATCCCTCATTCCAAAGATATATAAAGATATGTAAACAAAGGCAAATATAAAACCCTCTCACATTCTTGATATTTAACTTGGAGAATGGCTAAAAGTAATACTTGAGCTGTGCCCTCAAGAGATGCATTTAAGTGAAACTGGAACCTCAACCTTTTGAATTTCCCTGCAGAGATCTCCAGAGATCCACTTGTTGGTCTTGGTCAGTGCTTTCCTCTAGGTCAGTTTACAGCTTTTTCGCAGAACAGTTCACTCCAGTCCATCCGCTGACCTAGTTGTGTCAGGCCACTAATAAATTAACCTATCCGTATCTAGGCAGAAGCCTTTATTTCAGTTGCTAGCACAGCGAACCTGAAAATTTGTATGTATGCTTGCACTGTATGCGTATATATAGTGCATCTATACATATATCCACATATACATACATACATGATATGCATATAAAATATACAGACATATAAGGCACAGAAGAAATGACCAAGAGTAAGATTAAGGACAAGATGTCAAAACCAAGAGCAAGCAAGTAGTCACTTTCCTGTAATGTGAATCACAGGTCTACAATCCCTCTGAAGCCTGCAAGTGTAAACAGTGTTCTTGGGTTATTTCCATTGCTTACTGTTTGGTGCACATCAGGACCTGGCATGTTCAGCGCCTCACCCACCCCCCCCCACCCCCCCCAACCCCCAACTCAACCCCCCGCCTCCACGCTGGTGGGAAACACCACTTCACTGTGAGGTCATCTCCGTACCCCCGCAGACACACCTCAGCATACCTGCGTATGTGTTCTGTGAGCGCTTGTGCGTGTGCGCATTCAGGAGCATGGGTCTCAGCTAGGACCCCTTCCTTTTCAACTTTCACCCAGATAGCTCCCAAATCAGGACTTTCCTGTATCAGATACTTTGTGTCTTCGGTGCTCCTACCTGTGTGTCATGACTGATATTTTGTTGTATGTATGTTGTGAAAATTATACTCTGCTTGTACAAATCAACATTTTAAGATGTAAGTAATGTGCGTGGCTGATGACAATGGCTCTTTCAATGTAACCCCAGAACATCTTTGCTTCATTCTTACTCTGGGCTTTTAATTACTATTCCAAGAAGTATTTCAGATGTATACTGGTCTGCCAGAGACATGGTGAAGACCCGGACAATTCTTGTTTGTACAATATTGCTACAACTTTGGCAGAGGGAAGATAGTTGCTATAAAAGGGTTGCTGTATGGCTTGAGTCATCTTCATGTCAACTTTTACCTGGATATAGACCTGCTCCACATGAGGGCATGAAATATTTCACAATTCACCATGACTTGCCAATGATATATCATTGTAAAGATCTTTTATTT
Source organism: Megalops cyprinoides (assembly GCF_013368585.1). Taxonomy (NCBI): domain Eukaryota; kingdom Metazoa; phylum Chordata; class Actinopteri; order Elopiformes; family Megalopidae; genus Megalops; species Megalops cyprinoides. The sequence continues at coordinate 29,955,459 of NC_050594.1, forward strand.
ATATGTGGCACATGTAATACTGTTATCTACTAACAAAAGAACTTGGAATTTAATGGGGAAAATGTGATGCATACAAACACCTGCAAAATATCAAAAAGCATTTGTGATAGAAATTACATAAAATATATTAGAAGACCTGTCTCGAACGCTGTGCTCCAGAATTACACTTCTAAGTATTGTCCAAGTATGCTTGTGTCTTGACGCGCGTGAACACATAACGGCTCCTAGTGGACAAACTATGAATAACAACTCATATTCAACGACTTTCAGCATCGTTTTACTTTTCATGAAGTTCTCGAAGTTGGAAGTTGTCGCAATTTTGCCTTCCATTTCTAATAATAATAAGAGGTAATACTAAAGTTTCGTCTTTATGTATAGGCTAACAGGCTACTGTCTATATATATATATATATATATATATATATATATATATATATATATATATATATATATATATATATATAGTGACAGTAACCTGTCAGCATTGTTTATGTATTTAATTAAATCTGAAATACCGTTTAAGGGGATTTGTAGAGTAATAACTGAAGTTCATTATCATAACTTGCAAGAACTGACAAAAAATTGACAGTAAAAAACATTTCAGGAAATTTCGGACAGATGATGTACTTTTAACAGGAAGCGGTCTGGCACGTGTACGTCTATGAAAATATTAATCTGGTTATGGAATTTCGACTCTGGAATGCGCCGCTTTTTTTCTTATGTGTATGTCTCAGATATTTCGCCGCGTTGTGAGGTAAGAGGATAAGCTCGTCCCTTTTTCCTGCCGGGCTCTGATTGGACGAAAACGGACCTTAGGAATGTCATGAAACTATTTAAATAGCACTTTGTCCTCCGTAGTTATAGTCAAGTTTGAGCATCTGTAAAAGGTAGGACAAAGAAGAAAAGTAATTCATTTAATTGTAGAAGACTACAAGAAAGAACATACTGCTGCTTGGAATTTTTAAACGCACAGAGAAGAGGCAGTAAACGTTTAAAATTTAAGGACTTTTTCTGAATTTCATTTTGGATTTATCATTTCTAAGCGCTGTATTTTTGTTGCACAGGTAAGTAGATAAAACAATGTAGCTTTTCTTAATTCAAATATTGGGGGAAAAGACTTACTGTATGATTTGATTGGAAAAGTAAAATGTGGGATGTAAGCGTATATCTACATAGCATATTTGTACACGTTTAAATATGTTACAATGCGGTAAAGAGCTCTGGTCACTGATACAATTCATTAACGGTAATGTTTTATTTTTTCAGAAGTTAGAACTAAAGTCTCGTAATGAAGTTGCTGGGAGTCTTTTTGCTACTGATGCTGGTGAACTGTGAGGGCAGCAGAGTGGCAGGTGAGAATGTGGAAAAACTCGTCCAAACTTTGAACGGTATTCTCAAAAATGTATTCACTGCTCCGGTATATATAAAATTGTATATTCCGTATGATAGCCTATCAAGTCCGGCACCCGTGGCAAGTGTACTTTGAAAGTCATCGCTTTTTGAATTGATACAGCATTACATCTTTTCACCTCTGAAGGCATTCATTGTCATCGCTCTTTCCACAGAAAGCGGAGACGACAATAGTGTATATGACCTGTTCGAACTGGTACGGGTCCACAAGAAGAACCATGGGGTGAGTCTGGTGAAAGGCGCAGACCCGTACAGCCCAGCGTATAAGATTCTGAGCCCGGACCTGATCCCCCCAGTCCCCGACACCCCCTTCAGGGACCTAATTGATTCCATTCACGCAGAGAGGGGATTTCTTTTCTTAGTCAACTTCAAGCAGTTCAAGCGGACCAGAGGCAGTCTCTTGACCGTGGAGAAGAATGACGGGTCTGGACCCATTTTCGAAATCGTTTCCAACGGCAAGGCTAACACGTTGGACGTGGTTTACTCCACCGAGAACAAGCAGCACTTAGTGTCCTTCGAAGAAGCGGACCTGGCGACGGGCCACTGGAAGAACATTACCCTGTTCGTGCAGGAGGACCGGGCTCAGTTGTTCGTCGGCTGCGAAGAGATCAATATAGCGGAAATGGACGTGCCCATCCATAAAGTCTTGACCCAAGAGGTTGCTGATATTGCCCGTATGAGGATTGGCAAGGGAGCCGTTAAGGACAGATTCATGGTAAGATCATAATATATTGACTGAGTGATCAAATTATACATGCTGATAGTGAGTGTGGACTACAACATTTTTTGTAATATTTAAAACCTCTTTTAGTACATGACTTAGTATGTTTACGGATATTCCGTTATTTTCTGTATATACTGTAGTCACATTTGTTATACATTATTTGGTGTGCACAGGAAACCATATAGAGTATGTTTGTGCTAAAGGTGGGTTGATTTCTGCAGGGGGTCCTCCAGAATATACGCTTTGTTTTTGGAACTACTTTGCAAGCTATACTGCGGAATAAAGGATGTGAGAGCGGTAAGTGAAAACAAACCAGTTGGTTAAATGTAGTTTTGACAAGTCGGTCTTCGGACTTATAAGCGTGAGAATGTCCATATAGTCGTTAGCTGGGGAACTTGAGTGATCATCTTGGCCAGCTGCGCTCTCTCCCGATTCTTGTAATTCTGCCTCAAAGGTAGGGCTGTGCGTCAGCAGCTCTTAGTAAATGTGTACGCATTCCATCCAGTGAAATTTCAGTTTACTAAAAGAACAAAGGTAGTAAGTTTATAATTAAGTAAAAGAAACGTTTGGATTTTACACGAAGGTGTGTCCCGAATGCTTAGATAATGTGTTTTTAATACTTTGGCAAAGGGGAGAGTGCATGGCTCAGAACTCTTTGGAGTCATCCAAAATGAGTAATAAAGCAAATATACAATGCTGCTCATGGGGTTTCATTGTTCTCTTTTCCTCTACGAATTTTGCACGTTAATGGCAGTGTCTCTGCTTATTACCACAGCTGTGATTTTAAATTGTACATTGAAACATCTGTATGTTTTTTTTTCCCTCCCTAGCAACTATGACTGATACCATTACCCTGGACAACCCAGTCAATGGGTCCAGCCCTGCAATCAGAACTGATTACGTTGGCCACAAGACAAAGGGTACGCCATCAGGAGACCCAACTGTGCCCTTTTTCTTCTTTCTCTAAACACTTACAGGTATGTCCATATGTAGGCAGCTTTCAACAGTTATACTCATGAGTGTTCTCTTCTCCGCAGACCTGCAGGCTGTTTGCGGCTTTTCCTGTGAGGACCTGGCCAGCATGTTCAAGGAGCTCAAGGGACTCGGCGTGGTTGTTAAGCAGCTGTCAAACGAACTCAGCAAAGTGGTAAGAAAGGCAGTCAGTCTCAGTAACTGGTTTCTGTCATGTACTCTCTTAAGTAAAAAAAAAAATTGATTATTTTTTAAAACGTGAAAAAGCCAGGCTGCAAATACAATATGTGAATGACACATTCTTGTGGTAGGTGTCCCTACCAAATGATGAATTCTGCCCCAGTTCTGTCTAGCCTGCAGGGATGTGAATTCAGTTATAAAGCTGATATGTGAATTTTATTTTAGATGGTTGTTTTACCTAATTCAGATAATCATCTTATTCTTGTGATTTTTATCAGTTGTAACCCTGACCAGTTTAAAATTCGGGGCAAACGGTACTTGCCCAGCAGGCTCCATAGTACATTCCTTGTGTTCTTTATCTTTCAGACCCAAGATAATAATCTGATCAAGAACCAAATTAGTAGTCACAGTGGAGTCTGTATCCACAATGGCATTTTGCACAAGGACAAGGATGAATGGACGGTGGACGACTGCACTGAGTGCACTTGTCAGGTAAGGCCCCAGTCTAGTGTGTGCAGACAGGTACTCATCACACTTGAGGAGTGCAAGCTTTGTAATCTAGCCAGTAATTGGTATGACGGACAGATGGCAGAAATCCCACAGTGGGTGCTGTAATTAACTGTGCATGGGCTCCTTTATTTATGTAGATTTAACCAAGGCACTTCTGTGACAGGGGATGTGTCTGCCCTCTCAGCAGCACCTTGCCTCTAATTAGGAATAAGAATGAAATTCAGCAAAGCAGCAGGGAAGTACTGGCCCCATTCACCAAAAAAAGAAAGAAAGGAAGAGGCCCAATATATGGAACTACAGTATACAACTGGCAATTTGCAGGCTCCCTAAAAACCGGGGCTACCAAATTAACAAATCATGTTTCTGTTTTTTTTTTTTACTCTGTCTGTGCATAAATGGACATGGAGATTACCCGAACTGGCGCGGCGTCAAGAATTTTTCTGTTTAATTAGAAAGAGTTTGTGGAGCAATACCCGCCGCTTTTGTTTCCCCAAAAGGTTAGAGTTGTACGGTGCTGCTGGCAGACCTCTCGGTGTGGTTCGGCGGAGCTCTCAGCCCTGTTACTTCCTCCTCCTTGCTCCCTGCTCACTCGCTTACTCTGTCCTGCTCGCCCTGACCATTGAGCAGGTGCGCAGAGCGCGGCTGCAGCTCTGCGGGAGTCCCTCTCCCCAGCCAAAGATCACTCCTTTGTCTCCAAACACAGCAATTAGTCCTGCTGGAGCAGGGGGGGCTTTTTGCTCGATAATAAGTTAACGATCCAGCTTTCCTGAACACGCTGTCATAGCCGTCCTATCTGCCCCCTGCTAATTCATGTATTAATCTCCGCAGAACTCCGCCACTGTGTGTCGCAAGATTTCCTGCCCTCTGATGCCCTGTGCCAACGCCACCGTTCCCGATGGAGAGTGCTGCCCACGGTGTGGAACCCGTAAGTGCAGCTTCTGTGGTTTGTCATATATTAATGTTAGTGCTTAGCAGTATTTTTATTTTTAATTACCGACACTTGCTGACCTAAGCATCACCGTCAATCAAAGACCTCTTTACTTAAGGCAGATTCAACAGTGCAAGTAACAGTTTGTCTGGGTAATTTCCCCTTTCCTGAAATGGACAATTACCGTATGCAGGATTCTGCTTACACTTAATATGCTGAATAAAGCATGAAATCACCAATTAGCGTAGTGTAAACAAAATCTCAATTCCAAGATGACTCTAAAAAAAATTTAACCCTGAAAATCAAAGGGAGCATTGTTTTTGAACATAGCAGCTGTAATCTATGTCTGAAGCAGCAGTGGCTGTAATTGTTAAGGTTAGGGTGGAAAACTGGTGTTCTGTTTAACAGACTAAGCTCTCAATACAGGGAAACAATATTTTTACACATGCCTGATAGGTCAAGTTTAAATTCTGAAATTTCATTTTGTAAATAGAGAAAACCACATGCATTTCAATTTTACTTGTTTTGTCACTTGAAAGGTTAACTGTACAGTCTCGCCACTGTGTGCAAATTCATTTTTCACATGACAGCTCAAAGGGCACCGTTCTGTGTCAGACCTCTGCCACTTGACTTTCCGTTGGCATCTCAGCCCCGCGCATTCAGCAAACACTCCTTGGAGTGGCCCGTCTCGAGTTGCCTGGGCTAAAGTGAGCCCATTAGGGCTTTGCTTTAAAAGCTTTTCTTCTGGGGTCTGGAAGGAAAGAATAGCTCTCCCATTGTCTCTCTTCCCCCCCTACAGCAAGCGACTATGCTGAGGACGGCTGGTCCCCCTGGTCTGAATGGACCCATTGTTCAGTGTCCTGTGGAAGAGGCATTCAGCAGCGCGGCCGCTCCTGCGATCGTATCAACAATAACTGCGAGGGCACCTCCGTGCAGACGCGGGACTGCTACCCTCAGGAATGTGACAAGCGCTGTGAGTAACGCGCACTTGCGAGGTCCATTGTGCCTCTGTCGTTGCGGTTTCGTTCCCTCTTTCACAAGTTCTAACATGTGATCTCTGACTCTCCATCATCAGTCAAGCAGGATGGCAGCTGGAGCCACTGGTCTCCCTGGTCCTCTTGCTCCGTCACCTGCGGTGCCGGCGTCATCACTCGCATCCGCCTCTGCAACTCACCCACACCCCAGATGGGCGGCAAGGACTGCCAGGGAGAGGGAAGGCAGACCGAGAAGTGCCAGAAACCCGCATGTCCAAGTAAGAGGAAGTTCACTGCAAAACCTGCACATCACGCCCTTATCCATGTTAGGAATGCATATGTACTCATGTCTTTTTCTGTCTCTCCTCCAGTCAATGGCAACTGGGGACCGTGGTCTTTGTGGGATACGTGCTCTGTCACCTGTGGAGGAGGTGTCCAGACTCGCAAGCGTCTCTGTAATGATCCCCCTCCCAAACATGGTGGAAAGGAGTGTGTGGGCGAGGCCAAGGCAACCCAGCTCTGTAACAAGCAGGACTGTCCTATTGGTGAGTGGACTTTTAGCTCCTCTAGTAAATGATAGAATGTGTGTTCTGTGCATGTCTCATACTCAGCTCAATACTAATGCTGTCTGTGATAATCTACAGATGGGTGTCTTTCCAACCCCTGTTTTGCGGGAACCAAGTGCACCAGTTTCCCGGATGGCTCCTGGAAGTGTGGTGACTGCCCAGGAGGATACACTGGTGATGGAATCCACTGCAAGGACATTGATGAGGTAAAATATTAAAGCCTTTTAGCCTCAGACTAACATGCGATGGACACTTAAACACAGTGTACTCTGAAATTACAACCCACTCTCATCCTTTCTCACTAGTGCAAAGAGGTTCCCGATGCTTGCTTTGTGCTCAACGGAGTACACAGGTGTGAGAACACAGAGCCCGGCTACAACTGCCTGCCCTGTCCTCCTCGCTACTCTGGACCACAGCCCTTCGGCAGAGGAGTGGAAGACGCCACCGCTAAGAAACAGGCAAGTGCAATGCTCCTTCTGAACAGTCCCTGATCCAACAACAGTAAACTTACAGAGTAAACAGCCTGACTTGCTGATGATGCAGCACCAGCTAACCGCGAGTCTGCCTCACCTCTCCAGGTCTGTGAACCACGTAACCCCTGCCTGGACGGGAGCCATGACTGCAACAAGAACGCCCGCTGCATCTACCTGGGCATCTTCTCTGAAACCATGTTCCGCTGCGAGTGCAAGCCTGGGTATGCAGGAAACGGATACATCTGCGGGGAGGACACTGACCTGGATGGCTGGCCCAACTCTGACCTCGTCTGTGTGGAGAACGCTACATACCACTGCAAGAAGGTACTCAATTCTAGAGAAAAAACAGCTTCCTTATTCTATACCCTTATCCTATAGAGGCCTGGCTGCTTCTGTATCCATTGCAATCTTGATGACTACTTGTACTTTACATTACAGGACAACTGCCCCAACCTACCCAATTCTGGGCAGGAAGACTATGACAAGGATGGGCTTGGCGATGCTTGTGATAACGATGACGACAATGACAGTATCCCTGATGACAGGGTAAGAAAGGACTTTTGTTACTGTCAATAGAGAAACTAGCATCAGCAGCCACTATAACTATGAAAAGCTATGATATCTTTCCGTGTAAGTGAATGGATCTGAATATAGTACAGTGCACAGAGGAATAGAAGCTCACACAGAGGACTCAAATTCCAACACAGAGGCACAACTCTAAAACCATACATTCCTCACTAAATCAACATTCAGTTTTGTACTACTTCTGTCCAAATGTCCTAAAATAGTTCTCTTTTCTCTTTACACTGCCATAAATAGACAGCTTTACATAACACACTTCATGTCTAAATTTTTGCTGAATAGATTTTACTTAGGTGAGAGAGTGGTCTAAGTGAAATGGTTCTTGTAAATGTCTGAACGGTGTCCTTCTTCTGAATCTAGGACAACTGCCAGTTCATCTACAACCCAACGCAGTATGACTATGACCGTGATGATGTTGGAGATACCTGCGATAACTGTCCATACAACAGTAACCCTGACCAGACCGACACGGACAACAATGGGGAGGGTGACGCATGTGCTGTGGACATTGATGGAGATGGTAAGATCCCGTTCCACTTCCATTACCTACTAAGAAATGTAGAAGAAATGTTCCAGAATGCTGAAATGTTTCTCTCTGAAGTTCTACGGGCATGTTCAATGGCAGACTGATGGAAATCTTTGTCATTTTATAGGTATTCTGAATGAGAAGGACAACTGCCCCTATGTCTACAATGTTGACCAGAGAGACACTGATCTGGACGGTGTTGGAGACCAATGTGACAACTGCCCACTTGAACACAATCCTGACCAGGTGAGTGCCCTTTAATGCTGTAGTCAAAAATAGACATTTATCAAACTGAAAGCTTCTCAATCAAGAGAGCATTCTTACATTGTTCATCCAAAGACAAACCATTCTGTCATGCACCCATGACTAAAAAGGCTTTGAATTTCACCCAAAGCCAAGGGGAAGACAAACGGCACAGTACTGCCATTTTCAGAGCAGTATCACACCATAAAAAGGTGGCGTGCATTTTTTTCACCTCCAGGGCAGACTCATTTAAAAAGGCACTGGGTTTGTCAGAGAAATATTGGAGTAGGGAAGTAGAGAAAAATTAATAAACTTCTAATTAGGGCGGTATGGGCAGTCTTGTAGGGTCACGCCTGCCCTTGCTGCATACAATCCCTGCACCTGTGCCATGGTTTAATGAAGGGAAGGAATGCACTGCTGTACTGAACACCAGGACGGCTCTGCAGAGAAAAATGGGCTAAATGTGCACTCCGCCCTCCCTTTTGTGTAGCTATGAATGTGTGTGTTGTTCTGCCAAGCTGTGAAGACACGGGATTCTTGGCTGTAGTGGCACAGCTTGCATGATTGTTCAGAAGCGCCAGGTTGGCGAGTGTAAATGGACGAAAAGTGCCACTGGATTAGATGAGCTTGGCAGGTTAAAAGAGGTGAAACTAACTGAGACATGTGGAATGTGGATGACGGGGATCAGAAGAATCTGTAAACAAGTGATGGAAACAAAGCTGTACCATAATTTGATCAATGTGTTGCCTTACAACAAATGGCTAGGATGAAATCATGATTTAACATAAATGTGGTCTATTTGTTTTTTACAACAGATTGACTCGGACTCAGACCGAGTAGGAGACAAGTGTGACAGCAACCAGGACATTGATGAGGACGGTCATCAGAACAACTTGGACAACTGTCCCTACATCCCTAATGCTAACCAGGCCGATCATGACAAGGATGGCAAGGGAGATGCCTGTGACCACGATGACGACAATGATGGCATTCCTGATGATAAAGATAACTGCAGGCTGGCCTTCAACCCAGACCAGCTGGACTCTGATGGTGAGTTAAACAGAATTTATTATGTCCAGAAAATACTCACAGAAAAACATAGACATTACAGGAACATGCTGCCTTTATTTAATTAGCTCACAATAGCTAACATGTCCTGCTAAATATCCTTCAAATCATGTGGAATGTATAAACATTGTTTTTTTTTTTCTCTCTCCCTCTTCAAAAACCAGGTGATGGTCGTGGTGATGCCTGCAAACATGACTTTGATCAAGACAACGTGCCTGATATCTACGATGTGTGCCCAGAGAACTTCGATATCAGCGAGACAGATTTCCGCAGGTTCCAGATGGTGCCTCTGGACCCCAAGGGCACTTCTCAGATTGATCCCAACTGGGTGGTGCGTCACCAGGGCAAAGAGCTGGTGCAGACCGTCAACTGTGACCCTGGCATTGCTGTTGGTATGTGTTCTGAAATTCAAATAAGAAACAAATTCTCTTTTTGCAGTTGATTCAGGAGAAATGAAAATCCATCAGTCAGGGATACGCCCTTACCGGTTGTCTGCCCTTTCTCTTCAGGTTTTGATGAGTTCAATGCTGTGGACTTCAGTGGTACCTTCTTCATCAACACCGACAGGGATGATGATTACGCCGGCTTTGTGTTCGGCTACCAGTCTAGCTCTCGCTTCTACGTGGTGATGTGGAAACAGATCACACAGACATACTGGTCCAACACGCCCACCAGAGCTCAGGGATATTCAGGGCTGTCCATCAAGGTGGTCAACTCCACCACTGGGCCAGGGGAACATCTGAGGAATGCTCTGTGGCATACAGGGGACACTGCTGGACAGGTAAGTCATGTTTTTCTTCAAAAAGATGGCGGTAGAAGCTAAAGCTAAATGCTCAAAGTAGATCTGACTACTTCAAATAATTTACTTACATCGTTTTGCAACTTATTTTGCTGATAGGTGCGCACTCTGTGGCACGACCCTAAGAATATCGGCTGGAAAGATTTCACTGCATACAGATGGCACCTGACCCACAGGCCAAAGACAGGACACATCAGGTAAGCACTAATCAGCTGTTGACCACCAAAGTGCACTCCTAATGTTTAACAGGCAGTGATCTCATGGCATTCCCCTCATCATTTCAGAGTTGTTATGTATGAAGGCAAGAAAATCATGGCAGATTCTGGAAGCATCTATGACAAGACATATGCAGGTGGAAGACTAGGTCTCTTCGTCTTCTCTCAAGAGATGGTTTACTTCTCAGATCTGAAATATGAATGCAGAGGTAAGATGTTTTTTCCCCATCTTATATTCACGAAATGAATGGGACACATCTGTAAAATGCAACCGTGCTAATGTTCGACTTCTCCTTCCTTCTTTCTTTCAGATACATAATTGCACCAGCGAGAGGCTTTCTAAAGAATGTACGTTTCTGTATACATATAAATATGTATTTTAAACAAAGTCATGGGACCATATCTTCATTACTTCTTTTTCTGCAACACACACATTGGTGGAACAAGAGCATGTAAACAGCTTCGAGGTAAATTGACGTTGGGACAGAAACCAGCTGACTGCCCGTTGAAGATTAGACCCCTCCACCAACAGCAGGTAGAGCAGAAAATGAATTTGCTTTGCTGAGTCGGGAGACCGATCTCTCTGAAGGTTCTCTATCTCTCTCTGCTCTGCATGGAAAGGGCTTCCAGCAGGCATCTGTGCACTTCCAAAACTTACCTGTTTCTCTCTCTGGATGGAGGTCCCATGCTCAGACAGAGCATTTTCTCTTTTAAACCATAACCTCAGATCTGCTGTGGACTAAATTCAAAAAAGGACAAAACTTGTTTTGAGGATGAAGAAAACAATGAAAGACTTTATCTCATTTTTCTGGAGATGGGTCAGAGACCCTTTGAAAGTAATTGCTGAGGGACAACATGGAGTGACTGTTACATGTACTATGGAAAAGTGTGAATGTTGTATGTGTGGCTGTTTATAATTTCAAAGAAGAGCCAGCTTACACTATATAAAATATCTATCAATATAAAAAAATTGTGTAGCTGAAGAACATGCTAGCTTTTTCAAATTTTCTGATCAAAATTTTCACCTCCCCATTTATTCACCCTAAGAGGCCCTCATTGAAGCCCTTCCCGAAACAAAGAAAACAAAGAGGAAATCATTAAATTGAGCCAAACATTTTTTATTCAAAAACGGGCATTACGGAGCCTAGATAGAGATTTTTTCAGCTAACGCTGCTGTGGTAATGTGGCTGGCACTAGCTAGAACTAGTTTAGTTCAGTGAGCACAACGTCCTCAGGGTGAGATTGGATTTCTGAAGTAGCCTCTTAAGACAGCGCACTAGATGACTAGGCGAAGGCTCATGATCCAGGGCAAGGGCGGGGCCATCAATTCCAGAGCATGTCTGCCCAGGTCCAGGTGTTTGTCTATTTTAACATTCAGTGAAAGTAGTCTGGTTCAGTTCGCATGGCTTTTTTTTGCTCACTGCTGTAAAGCCAACTTTTGGATTTGAAGCACAAAAACAAACAAGCAAAAAAAAAAAAAAAATCAAACCCTGGACCAGGGCTACAATTCACATAAAAGATTACCTACCTCTGCTAATGGTCCTGTCGCAAGAGGCACAGAGTGGTGGAATACACATAGAACACTTAGGGAACCTGTTTAGATGCCAGATGCAGAGAAAAATCTGAAAAGATATAGTTATTTATTGCTTTGTCTTTGCTGAGGAGCAGAAAGAGGCTTAGAGTGGAGCACTTGGGTCAAGACTATCAAAGCAGTTGTCTTCCTAGTATAGAGATGAATGCAGTTAAAGATTGTAAATAACTTCTTATTTATTAAGTTTATTCTCTATTGATTGAAATGGCACAGAATTATGGTATTTTAAGTAGTCATTTTATTGCCAGTTATTGTTAAAAACAATTGATCCCCAACACCCCAAGTGAAACTGGAAACAAGGACTAACTTGTTTAGTCTTCTTTGCTGCAGAGTGCAGGTTTATTTGATGCCCATCGCATTCTCCATTGGAAACAAGACAGAAAGCTGTCAAACATGTCTAGAAGCAGCATTCTTCTGCACAGTATGTATGACTTGTGTGCCTGTAAATTTTCTTTACATTTCTGAGAAAAATAACAACAAAGGAAACTTTGATGTACAAATATTACCTCATTATTGTTGTAAAATTGAAATCAACAAAACTTAAAGTACCTGTTAGCAGCAGAATACAAATTGGTTAACTTTTTTAGTGCTGCTGTAGTACACATATTTTTTCACGCTGTACATAATAAAAAATATTTTTTTGTAGCAGATAAATCCCCTACAGTAAAGAAATTGAATGGGAGACAGTTTTTTATAAATATGTTGTGCTTTATATATGTCCAATGCTTTTTTTAATGGATAAATTATTGTTAAGTTTTTCTTTGCTATTTTAAGAGGTAATTTCATGTGTGTAGATATATGCTATTTAAATAATTTATCAGGAAATACAACCTGAAGTGGAAGTGTTTCTGTCTGTATAAACTGTTTGCACACTGACGTGAGGATGTTTTGTTCTTTATTGTTATTTGGTTTTTTGTTTTAATTTTCTTTCTTTTTTTACAGTTAGTGATGCTTGTCTGTAAACATTTGTACTAGTTTTTTCCATACAGAAAATGCTGTTTTTACTCATACCAGTTATTTTGTAACATACAACAGAACAATAAACAGAGTTGAGAAAAATGAAAAGCCTATTGAAAGCCTGCTCTGTCTCAGCTGCTATGTATTACAAGTTCTTTTTGCTCAATCTGATTATGAGTGCTAAGCAACAGTTCAGAGCTCACCTAATAGTTCACAAACAATATCTTGTATAAAATTCACTGTGTGTGCCAATACTATTCAGTAGTAGCTTTGACTCTGTAAGCTACACATCTGACACTAAAGTGGAGCAAAGGGAAAACTGAATAACCGTTTTCTATCAGACGAATTACAACAACATAATTTGCTTAAAGAGGAGGTATTGTCATACACTCATATGCACATGATCCAAAGACCAAGTAAGGTCTGACTAAGCTGTGTATGGAATTTAATATATTTACAGGGCCAGTTTCCTATCCCCCTCTAAAGATACACAAACACTGACTTGGGGAAACACATGGAATTTTGTTCCCGAGATTCCATCAGTGCTTCATGACTTTCTTGGCACGCAACGCTGTCTGCTGAGACCAGACGTTTAATCTACCCACATCCATGACACCAATCAGATTCATAGGTGTGAAATACACTGCAACAACTGACACAAACATTCACACTTCACACCTACCATATTCCAGATCTCCTGTATGCATGGCAACTCCATAACTGACCGGGGAAATAGCCCTGCTCCTGTTTGAAAACTGTGACAGCTTTCCTCCATTATGGATACCATGTGTTACTGTGTTTTGTATATATCTATGACAGCTTAGTTTCTTTTCCAGTTTTCCTAATTTCTCCAATATACATAAAAGAGAAACCAGAAAAGGCAGCTGTATGTGATACTTTTTTATATACAACTGTAATGTGCTGTATCAGAACATTTTCCCGTCCACAAATGCATATCATTGACTTTAATACTAATATTTATTCTTCATTGACATCCTTCTCCTTTTCATCCATTTCATGTTATACCTGATAAAGCCTACATTTTTTTTCAAATCAATGGATGCTGTGAAATTTCTTTTATGAAGTATGTTGTTCAGTGACTGATTAAAATTGAACAGGAAGAAATCATGAAAAAGCAGCTGCAGCAGAAAAAAAAAATGTTGGTAGGTGGAAGATTATCTTGCATTTTTTAGCCGAAACGTGTCTTTAAATTAAAACATCCAACAAGCTCCTGTGTATGGTTCTTATGCGTGCAACATAGGATTTTACAGCACGAAAAACTGATATCATCACAGCATAAAGAATCCAACCAATACCCCAGAATTTCTGCAATCTTGTATATGCTGTCCGTTGGAAACACAATGTTCAGGCTGAACTTGCCCGCATCGTTCCAACGACCATATTTCTTAAAACGTCTTGAGAATAAGCTGCCAAACAGTGAACAAACTGAAGTCCCACCTATCTGAGACATTCTTCTGATTGACATTCTTTGCTCTTTGGCTTCCCATTACCAGCTCAGAGACACAGCACTCGTATAGTGTCTGAGAATAGAATTAAGCTGTTGACTTTGTAATTTTACAGGCTCCGTTCCAGCAGTCAAAGGCACGGCCGTGGCTGTCTGCGCAAACACGCTCAGGCACCTTCAAAACCTAATCGCTTCTCCTCTAACCACCTCACGGCCCTACGCTGCTGGGGGCTGTTTACCACAGTACACACGAACATTCAGTTCTAACATATGGCAGCCCTCGGTTACACTCACAAGACCTGCCCGTGTAAATGCAACAAGATGTCCGAGCCACTGCCAGGAAGCAGGATGAAGGAGAAACATAAATAGGGATTTGGCGTTTGTAACACCACCTCCGGGCTGTGTTTTCTGCAGGCTGTCAAAATAGTGTAATTATTTTTTGAAATTGAGGGTCAGGGACCCCCTTGTGAAAGAATTGCGCTCCCCCAGTAGCGTGTGCTCAAATCCAGCTCCGGGCACAGAGGGTGAAAGCTGGGCCACTTCATGCAAAACACACACTGGGGTGGCAGATGAGCCAGGGGCCATGGATGTGTTGTGGGAATGGAGGGAAAAGGGCTTTCTCACATCCCTGCACGTGCCTCCGGGCCACTGGAGGATGGGGCTAAAACACTTCGATATTCCCCTCAGGAACAAAAGAAAATAACATTAAACACAACCTAAGACAACAAATACCGCAATGAGCACAAAAATATCCAATACCAGACCGTGCCTGTGGAACCTTCATATATAATCGAAAGCACCCGTTCAGGACTGTAAATTAGTGCATTCACAAAGAAGGCCAAGAAAAAAAAATCAATAATGCCCGAATCTGAAGGGAAATTAGCAGGATTGGAGGACGAAACAAAGGCATTTCACCCTAGAATTGCTCCATTGAGGGCTCCTCCAGGAGTGGCAGGCTCACCTGTGGAGGGCGGAATGTGTGGAATTCATAATGGGATAGCCCGCCCGGCGGAGCCCTGCTCAGTCCTTTTGTCCCCTGCGGCAGCCATATATGACCTCTCATTAGCACATGTGGCGGCCGCCATCTCCTTTACCACCACCGTTTCCAGTCCAATCCCCCCGGCCTGGCTCCACCGGGGGGAGAACGCACACACAGAGTACAAAGAGTGCGCATAGTTCTGTGATCTTACATTTATTCAAACTCAGTAAGATGCTGGATTTCTCTCAAAATGCGCAGTGTTATTCAAAGCAATCTCAAAACATGACAGGAGTACAGTCTAGGAATGGAAAAACATTACAGCGCTTCATTTAAGCTGACCCCCCTTAATACCTGGTTTGTCTGCATGAATTGTTCTGTTTCACAAACAGCAGATATGCTGTCAAGCATGCACCTGAAACAGTGGTGTGGAAAAACCACAGAACTTGATTCCAACAGAACTTTGACCCCCTGCAGTGAGATCCGTTTCCAAATACAACTCCTTCTTCTCAAGTGCATCTCCATTTTCCAGCATTCACAGGAACTGCAGTTGCATTTATACACACAGAGTGGAAAATGACAGAGATGTCCACGTAGCACAGTGCTGTGTGTTTGAGTTTGCGTGTGTACACAGAGATTCAGAGGAAGAGCCCTGTGGGTCATGTCTTAGATCTGTTCACCCATGCGACGTGCTGTTTGCTGGGAGTGGTGTTTCTGGACTGCTGGCACTCCTTAGTAGCTCGGACAGGACAGAGTCTGAGAGGCTTGATGTGCTCGCCAGGAGAGTGTAGGGGCTGTTTGAGGAACTCCTGGGAGACATGTCCATTGCCCCTGTCACCATGGTAGGCATCCTGCTCAAAGCCACCACACAGTCCTCCACCAGGCTCCTCAACTGCCCCTCCAATAATGTGGGTTTCCCAGACTGTGGAGCATAAAAACACAATAATGGTTAATGTACCACAGAGGGCTATGTACAACCCAGATATTACATTACTTCTCACCCTTGCGCCTACATGGTAAAAAGCAGAGATATTGCCACCCACTGATCTGACATTTATGCTGACTGTTTTAAAACTCACTTGCGTTAACTTCAACTTTATTTCATTTTTGTCTGAAAGGTTCTACTGGTGACTAATTGTACTGGAAATCTGGCGACTCTGAGGCCCATAAATCCACTCAGCCATCCAATAGTCCGGAAAGGGCTGAAATGCCTAAGACAAATTAAGGCCGATGCAAGTTTTCCTCATACTGTAATCAGCATGGGAACTACATTTCAGCTCCAGATTCAGGAAAAAAGTACACTCATTGCTGAGACAAAGGACCTAATTTCCTTCATCTTATCAAGACAAATGTCACTGTCACCACAAATTCATTTACCTCTCAAATTAATTCAGTTATTTTGTGTCACTAGCTATATTGCATATCAGTACTAATACTTATCAGTTATAGTTTTCATTACCTTGACTTCAAAGTTTGTAATATGCATTTGAATCCTGCCAGCTGTTCTGTGCAGGGCTACACACACAAATGTACACCCTATATCAACCCCAAGTATGATGGCAGCTGATCAGCTGACCAATGATCTCAATGATTTTCAGTTCCCCTCCTCTTCCTAATCACATATAAGATGATAAGCAGTAGACCAAATGATGGGCTCGCATGGCAGCACATTAATTATTTAGCAAACTCTTACACACTGATGGATTTCTGTCAATGAACTGTTGGTAATCAACACTGACTTTGCAAACACAGTAACATGGCACACTAATGGATACAAGTTGTTTTTTTTTCTGTGAATATATTTTTATTGGGACTAATGGATACAAGCTCAATGTACCAAAATGTACCAAATGTTCTCCCGCTGCGGTATTTACATTTCATGCATTTTACAGAGGGGACCGATGATTTGATTATGACGAGCTTTGGCTGATGAGAATATCACAAACACGCATGCCACATCTCCAGTCTGTTTATAACTGTGCAGTGACGGAACACGTTCTGGTATTTGCTAACAATAAATCATTCGCCTGTAACAGAGTCCCCCACATTAGACAGTGGCTGTTTCCCATAACCACTTGGACAACGCTGACAAGGCCTAGATATACTTCCAGTTGGAAGGCAAACTGTTATTGTAGAGATATGAAGGAGTCCCTTCGCTGGGTCATCTGGGAATTTGGGAAGTTCAAGGAGGAAGAGTCCATCAATCATGGGCTGAGAGGACGCCTACAGAGCTAGCTGCTGAAAGGCATAGCAGGTATGTTTGTATGCAGTTATTGATTACTGGCAAATGATGGAGCTTGACTTGCGGTCAGAATGATTTTTCCATCTTGAAATCAACATGTTGGGCCCACGCCATTTTCTTTTTTTCTCATTTTCCTTTACAGACAACAACATAACTGAAGCAGAAACCATTCTGAATGCTTTTGGTTTTAATGTAATATGTGTATTCAAAAGAAGTTTCAATGTAATAAAAAGTTTCGCTATTTTTATTTATTTTCTTGTCATGGCACTTGTAATTTAGGTCAAATTTCACATGTAAGAGCACTATGTTGGCAAAACCTGACATTTTAAAAAATTTACAATGAGCTTCCATAATGGGTAGTTTTCCATGCAGATCACAATATGTGGTTCTCTATATATGAAGATATGTAGAAAACACTTTGTTCGCACTGACAGTCATAGGCAATAGCTTTGATTCTTAAATCTACTGAAAAACACTGTCATTTACTTGAGACTTTTTGGGCTGCATAGGGCAGCATAAGACAGCATCACTAGTAAAGATTCAGATGAACACAGAAAGTTTTCATGAGCGGGTTGCAACTTCAACATCTGTGAATTACTACACTGAACAAAGTCATGTCACTAAGAGCACTTTCACACAAGGTCACTTACACCTGATTGGCCTCAAGTACACCCTTCAATCTTATTATTTTTTACTTTAGGTTTGGTTTATTGCTTTATCTTCAGTAGAAGTTCTCTACAGAATATACAGACATGATCGAGATTACAGATGTCCTACAAGCTGGGCTCTTGCTTTGCAATGTGTTATTTGATGCTTACAAATAAAATTCAGTCGAAACAGAACAAAGTGGTATGGTTCAACTGTGGAAGACAGACACTTTGGAAATGATTCATAAGCAAAACAAAGCAGGCAGTTAAAACCAGCGCAAAAAACAGTGCCTTTTTCAATTTTTTGTTCTTTTGAACCAAGCACATTTGCTTTCACATGGTATACATTTTTAGTGGACCAAAGAAATGAAAAATAAAATAAAAAAGTTTTAATTCACAACAGTTTCTTGCAATCACTGCAGTCAAGGTTTTGCATGTGTCTCTGAGCAAACTAAGCATCTGTTCAACTTAAGCAGTTAAATGAATTGGGTATCAAAGCACTTTTAATATTTAAACCATGCTGGCATGGAAAGGGCACACCAAAACCTAAGAGGTGCTAACATGAAGCAGAAATAACTTCAAATGACCAGAACATTAAAATGCCCCTTTTCCAGTTATTTAAAAGAAAAAAAATTAAATGTGTGATTTGAGTATCTTTACAGACCTCCTATTAAGAAGTATAGCTTTTCCTCTTCAATGCGCCTCACTTGATGACTGACAGCTTATGGTATGTAATTAAATCTCTGTTAAAATGGCTGGTATGCTTTTTATTAACGTTTCGTTTGGTCAAACCAGGTACACAGCGGGCAATTGTGCCTACACTGCCATGCTGTTGGCCATGTGTAAGCATGAAAAATACCCTAACCTAAACAGTAGCTCACTGTGATTTGAAAGGGTCACAAGGCATAATTCTGCATTCATGACACGTCAGAAATTGGGAAATTACATACTCTGGCTCGCAAAATATGATTTGAACGCATGGTCGGGTCGGATTTTTTGCTGGGGCACTCGTGCGAAAATTCAGTGCCCCGATTTACCCGACATGAAGTCATAACAACTACAGTCATGGCGTCCTCCGTCGTGACTGGTAAGACAGTAATATTACAAACACTATTTAATTACTTTTAACGAGTCATTTACTATTGTATGTGATATGTTTGCATTCTTAATATATTAGCGAAGTTGCCAGCGTTACAGTTTTTGCAAAGACGCCTAATTGATAGCCCACTAGTCTACTCGAGCTTCATTGATATGAACATGATTGGCTATTGATGTGATTCAAACTACCAAAGACAACAACAATGTGTGAAGATGTTACTGTGGGCATCCATATTATTTTCCTAGTTGATCATGTGAACGCACATTTTTCAATGAGTCGGAAGTTCCCAAGTTGGGTTTTCCGAGTTTACCATCGTCTTGAACGCAGCATAATATCACCCTGCAGGTAATGGTTTAGTTTTGAACCAGAGGGCCACAATTACCCACACAGCAGCTCATTGCTCCGCAGAAGGTTCAATGAGACAGAATAAGCCCTGTGAACACATTCCTGTCCCTTCGCTATGGTGCCCCACACTCCTTTCAGCTGTCCTCACCACCCCCACCCGTGACGGACTTGACCTTCACCTTTCAACCTTCATCTCTACCCCACGCCCAGGGCCTGTGAGGCCCACATCCCACCAGAACACACCTTCCAATCACTGTGACTGAGGCTGTTCCCATGGGACAGCCAAGCCCTATGATTCAGAGGTCTGAGATTAGGAATACTGAATCAGAACTTTAAGACCACTATTTCATGTATTTATTTATTTATTTTTCTATTATCTATTTATTTATATCATTTTGCAGTGGCTCTTGCCAGGGGGCTAATCAAATATTTACTCATGATATTCACTCTCCATGATGTTCCATGATACTTTATTAATACTACGATTTGACTAACCCATGAGTCTTGGACAAAAGTGAGAAATTTAAGAAAAAAGATGGTTTAATGATCTCTGTCTCACTCTTTAAAAATGAAGAGTAGAGAGTCACTGAAATGTGTTCAGTGGCTGGTAACAAGGTGAAAATCATATATGAGTTGGCTTTGAGAAAATTAATAAATACTGTAAGCTATATGTTATTATTTATCAACCTACTGGCAGGAAATGAGAGAACCTGTTAAAAGTTTAAAGGAAACAGTCCTGTCTTTTAATTTCCTGAAGTGAGTGTGCCTGTTCACTTGTTTGTTGCAGGTTAGAAATTGCCTAAAGTTCAACACATCTGCTTTGCATTTCAGTTATGCCATGTTATATGGTTATTTGTGTCTTGTGTTCTGTGGAGATCAAAATGAAGTAAGTCATGCCTAAACAACAATTAATGCTAATTATACAAATAATGAATACCACATCATGGTGAGGCAGTTGAGAACTTTTAAACACTGAAGCATAAGCTTCAAGGAAACTCACTGGTCTAGAATCTGCTAATTATGTAGTAAAAACACTCTGAATCTACCAAATAAAAGAAAAGGAAATCCCTAGGTTACATAAATCATTTTGGTTGCAATATACTGGAGCATATTAAACCACACTATAACACACTATAAATAATTGCTTTTCCTTTTTTCTCATCAGTAGAGGTACTGACAGACTATCGGTAGAAGAAACTGACAGAGTAAGAAACTGGAGTAATTATAGCTAAATCACAGACAGGAACCACACACAAATAATGGTGTTTAACTGATTTATAGTGTTAAACTCATTCCCTCATTTTAGCCAAAGAAAAATATTAACAAGAAAGTATTGCACATGAAACAGAAACTTAAGAATAAGAACGACAGAAGAATATTATACGCATGTACTTTTTCATATATTTGAATTATTTTTTTTAAATGCTTTCTTTAATGTAATACAGAATATTTAAGCACTGATGTAAATTGGTGAAAATGAAAATACCATGTCCAGGGGATACCAGTTACAGTACAATATAGGAATGAATGTTGTCTTTACTAAAGAAATAACACATAACAATGAAAGATGAAAGTAGGATTCTTCAAAGCATTTTGAAATTAGGTAGAGGGCAGCTGCATTTAACTGAGTGAAAGTGAGTGAGTGCTGGCTCAGCACTACAGGATCCGGGGATTGTTTTGGGATAAACGTCATGCCACTTTTCCTATTTTTGCCCCTGAAAATATCGCAGATTAGTCCAGGCTGCCTTCCAACAGCTCCAATTATAAAGAAATTACGGTCTGCTGGTACAACTAAAATTGCACAAATTGAGTCCAATGTCACAAATGACTCATTAGAGTGAGCCGATTTGCCTAAATCAGAGAGAAAAAGTGTGACAGAGTTCAAGTTCCCCGGGGTGACTGTTGAGTCACCAGTCCCCATGTGCTGGAGTAGAAATAGGCAATATTAGACTAGACAGTGCTGAGCGGGGGACGTCAGGCTGAAGTTGCCCTTCACGAGGCCCTCTCCCTCTTTCTCCCCAGCCCCACAGAGATCCGGCGCTCGTGAGAGGCCGCTAAGGTGAGGCCCAATAGGACGGGGACATGTTGCTGGTGAAGGGGAGTGCTGCTGCAGGACTGCATTAGCCTGCTACAACTCATCCGGTCCCGCAACCATCACTGAGCGCTTCTCAGACCAGTCACATTTGCCATAGCCTACCACTTAGCCAGTCCAATAACAATGACAGATGATACTGTACAGGATGTTGGATAGGAACTGTACACTTATCCGTTAAAGAAAAGTTAGCAGTAACAAACTGACCCTAACTGACTAACTAACCACAATAACATCTCAATAGTTATATGGATGTGTGTCAGAGTCTGTGCACTGACAAATGATTACTATATCCATCAAAATTGTATGTTTAGTTTATTCATCTATTTTCAATGATCATACCATAATCTTAATTAATGGCTGCCCACTAGGTTGCAAAAGTGATTCCTGCATCCCAAATTGTGACAAACTCAAGGACCTAAGATCCTCTCTGCTTTGCCATCATTAAGTGCACCATTCAGGAGAACTGGCTCCCATTCCCGAGCCTGATTGCCAGGGTCAGCAATGAGGTGACAAGGGTGCCGATGTTTGCCAGTCTGGTCTCCTCTGCGCTTGTAAAGATGTGTGGTGCTACTGTGGACTCTGGGATCCGGTCCAGCCGCAGAGATACAGCATTCGCGCTAACAAGCATAAGTGCTGTGTTGACAGGGTACCTTTCCAAGAGAAATTAAACTTTGATTCGTTTCAAAGACGTGGCTCGTTTCACACTGCAAGCGATTAACACCGGGGGAAGACAAGGTGATCGAGACCAGCTGCGTGCTGGAAGTGCAAATTTCTGCCATTTTACAGTTGTTCTGTGAGAAAAACGAATTGCCCAGAGAATGCGTGCCTTTGTGCAGATATCCGTTTGAACACGCTGGAAGGTTGACTGTGAAACATGCCTCTTTATGGCCTTTTCCAAGTCAAAGGAAGTCTGCAGCTGCAGGCCTGCTGTGGTCCCCTCTCTGACAAGCACACAACGTCCTCAAGGACATGTGAAATATTAGGGAGTTGTGTGAAATCCATAGATCCCACCATTGACAGCAGTTTCCTATGGCATAATGTATGTTGCATGGATGACAGCAAAAAACACCTGAAGGAGTCTGTTGTTGTTTCTTCCGTAAAACGGATAAATCAGCCAGAGATATTTCCAAAACACTGTCTTTCCATGAGGCAGCCAGACAAATGACTTAATTAGCTTTTAGCCTAATAAAAGTATTACTGCAATATACTGCATGAACTCAACAATGTGGTACCCTTTTTGGATCACTGCCACGTTTCAGTTAGTCTTTCAGAATGCAAAACAAACGTCCAACTCCAGAAGCATCCATTGTACACAGGGAATTTTGATGGGCTGTGATGATAAGGCTGGGACACGTCTTCCTGACTAGTTACACGGGTTGCCCTCAGGCCTCACCTTTGCTACCTCACACAAACCCCTGTAGGTACGGAGTGGAGACCCAGCAGGGTCATCAATCACGCCCTACCCCCCTCAAGAAAACAGCCTGAGCTGCCAGAGCAGGACAAACCTCATGCACCCGAGACCGAAAGCCATGAGTACATCACTTGTTCCATCTTACTGCTACAGCAAAGCACTGCAAGAGTGTGGAGGACATCTCTGTCACTTATTGTATAAACAGCTTTTAACATCATGGGGAGGATGTCTCCTCAGTTCATACCGTTCCATGTACGTGAGTGCTGCTGTAGTACTGACACGCCCTACAGAAACAGCCTGTATTCAATCACTTCTCAGCAACGGTCTCTGGGAGAAATATTAAGGGAGGTCACGCCGGATGTGTGGGGCTGGAAAAGGATGGCTTAGGCCTAGGGTTCTTTCAGTCTGAAAAATATGTAGAAGTGAACATTTGTCTGGTAGACACTTCCCAAAGAGCCATATGTCTGCGGTGTGCATACAGCATGCTAATGAGCCCACTGCAGAGCACACATTTCTCATAACTTTCAACAGCGCACCGCCTGCACTCAGCATGTCAGACTGCTTCATCAAATGTCAATGACTCGAGGATATCCTTTGGTTCAACACATCATAAGAAAACTATTGCTACAGCCTGTCTTTAAGCTGTCCCATTGCTACACTATACTGCATTTGTCCACTGCACAGTGTAGAATGTAGGGTTTTATATTCTGAGATATGACAAACAGATCAATCAATGAATGTCAAAGAATGATAATATAGTTAAACTGCCTCAAAGTGCTGGAGTGCAGAATTTTTCCAGAGGGACTCAATAAAAGCCTATCCCCCGATAGCCAATTAGGGGGAAGCTGCAAAATTACTTCAAATCATAACTGCATCTGCAACCACACAGCTAATAACTGCATGCTTCAAAAATGTGAGCACAATTCTTAAGGAAAATAAACATTTCCAATTTTTCAGCATTTTAGTTTACCGGAAAAAAGCACAAGTGGGCCCCAGGCCTGCCTGCCCAGCCAGGGATTTTGCAGATCTTCTCTAAAATGACATCACCAGCTCTCTCTCTGAGTTCTCTGCCACTATTTTTCAAGCTAACTAGAAATCACTATTGAGATCTTTACAAATACCATCTGTCAAAGTGCTCTCGCAGGCAGGTAGGCATAGATGAAAGGCGACGTATATATATATATCACATAACTCATTTATTCATATCGCTCAAAAGTTTATCAATGTACACTATTATGTACCAATGTACATTGGACAAAAAGCATGACTGTTTTTTAAAGAATTTTAAAGGTATCCTGCAGATCGTAAAAGCATTGCCTTGAGAAACCATCCCTCATAAAATATGTTATACCTCCCAGCCTGCAAGATCCCACTTAAGTTGTGTTCTTCCATTACTGAAGAAAGAAATGACAAAATCTAAATAAAAGGTCTAAATAGGCCAAAAGTAGACTTAGAAATCTATTTCAATTTATCATGTCTGAAAAATAATTTAAGATGCAAACGTGAAATTGTGCCAGCATAGTAACTCCAACAGCAGAGATGTATGTTGTATGTTAACTTTGAAGAAAATCTAAGATGGCTATGCCAAAATGGGTCTGATTTCACACAAACCCCCTCCCTCCCATATCTGCTGTTAATGCATGACCTCAAGTACCTACAGCATGGGAAAATCTCCATGCTCACCACCCACACCTCCGACACTCCATCCAGTGTTTCCAATTCGGTGGTCTTGCGGTTTTCTTGCATTTCTTTTTCCTCCAATGACTGTTTGCTATGCCGTTCTGTACATCAGAAAGCCACAGTCAAGTTCTGGGTGCCTTCGGGAGCATAAGATATGCCCTTCCACTGCTCAGTCAATAAAAGTAGAGGGGTGTGAGTGTGTGGTTCTTGGCAGTAAGGTGATCGTGACTCTCCTTTCACACAGGTGGCCTGCTGGGGGCTGTGTCCGTCAGCCCCCTTGCTCCGAGGGTTCACGCTTTTCTCTCTCAGGTCACCGCTACCCCACCAGTGAGCACCCTGCTCGTGTTACACAGCCAACGACTTCAATCACATACTTTGCTTCTTTTTTTTCCAGCTCAAGTAACACAGGGCTCAGCTCGCCTAATAAAGCCAGGAATTCCTCTTAACACGCTCCCATTTGGATGTTTTATTTCATGCAAGAGTATCCGCAGTGCTCAGAGCATGTGCTGCTGGAGAATCAGTGAGGCTGAGATCCAGTGAGATGAGATTTTTTGTACTGTTCAATAAAATATATGTTATATAACCTACTAGCTCTTGATAACTGGACAAATGATAGGGCAAGGATGTTGATGACTAACTAGGTATGCTGGCTGTGTTCCATATTTAAGGTACCACCGTGAACATTTTCAAAATAAATTTGTAAGTCAGGTTAAACCACCTTAAAGTTACAATTAATTCCCCTTTTAAAGTTGGTTTATAATTAACTTTGTTCTAGGCAGAAAAGAAAAGAATTCTAATCGTAATCCTTAGTGCGATCAGCCTTCACAACAGTGTATTATGTCTTATGATATTTGGATACATTAAGACAATCATCCATAAGAAAACGTTATATACTTACTTTTTACTCGACATTTTTAAAATATTTATTCAATTTATAAAAATGGACAGAAATGCTGGTGAGATATTCATTGACACGTTTGTATTTTGTTGTGTTACGGTAAGAAACACAGAGGAGGAACTATTACACTTGAAAAATATTACAGTGTCAGTGTAAGGCTCCTACAGTACCTGAGCGTTTACCGAGAAACCCAATCCCTCAAAGGACTACATTCTTTCCACGAGGCAGGGAAAGAATTAAAGCCCCCATCACATATGCACAGTATCGCTGTGCTCTGCATGAGTGAAGCGGTGTGCTGCTCACTGGTGCGCACAGAGGTGGAGAAGCGCTACACCATGCCAGATTCACAGGGAGCCCTCTTCTGGTCTACTGCAGCAGACAACATATAAAAGGGATATTTCCTCTAATGACAGGGTGCTTCCCTTGGTAAACACAGTGGCTGAGCCACCTTGGAGTGGCCCGTTATCATTCAGGGCTGCACACGGTGGAAATTCCCAGCAGAGAAAAAAAAATATTGCCTGCTTTCATAGAGCATACTTAAAGTTCCTGATTAATATGATCCAAAAGGCCTCTGTGGACGCATGTGATTTTCAGGTGTTATCAGGGCCAGAGGGACGTGCCTTTCTGTGGTTTCCTGCCACAGATAGCCAAAGGGGAGCTTTCAAGGAAAATAAAGCCACTGTTAGTGCTCTGTGGGAAACAAAATCTACCCATTACTGATCTGTGTATAGTATAGCTTTGCGACCAGAACCAAGGCGAAATATTCAACATGTAGTGAACAACATGTTAAGAGTTCTCAACTCTGTCATAAACTAGTCTCTTTAGGCTTCTGGGTACACAGTAGGAGTTTTAATTCTGAGGATGAGAGTATACAACACTTCATTTCATTTTTATTTCTGATTTTAAGGAAATTAATTCATCACATTTTTTTAAATCAAAGGAAACAAAACCACCATCACTGAAAACTTCCCTCTGGGATAAACTTGGGCAGGAATGGACACCAGCTCCCCTTAATAGTCCATTCTTTGACCTGTTTTTCAAAAAAATATTACAGTTATTGGAATTTCATTTTGTTTTTAGAGAGCTGCCAGCGTGTTTGGACACGTTGCCATCCAGGCTGATTATTAATGGGAGTAGCTTTGCACCTCTCCCCTTTTGCCCCTGGCAGGATGGAAGCTTTTTTTAAAATGATTTCATCAGAGGATAAGGAACATGGGGAACATTCTGAAATCACACTTTGTGGCACCACCGTCCAGTACTCTGTCACAGTCTTGCATTGATAATGTATTTATTAATACTATCAAAAATTCAATTCATGTTCAAGTGGCTGAATCAAAGCAATTGTAACAAACTGTCCTCAGCAAGACACGCTGACATTAGCAGCTGTCATACTGGTACAAATGAAAGCTCCCTGAAGAATTCAAACAGCTCTAGGTTAGCATACTTGTCTGTGGATGTAAAGGTTGTGCGGCGTTTCAGCAGATATGCAAGGTGGGCATTTCATTGAACGATCAGGATCATGCATGCCATCAGAAAAACGCCCTTCTCATTGCCCTTTTCCAGGAAAGGCAGGTATTTTATGTTAAGTATATTATATTCAATGCACACACCTGCCTTTTATGGCCTCAGTCGAAATAGTGAAATATTGTGCAACACTGACTGCCTCCATTTTAGCCCATTTTATAACCATTTTGTTTTATAACCATAAACATTATGAGATAATGGTGTGTTTTCATCTTAAAGACATCTCTGTAAGTCTCTATCTCTGATATTATCCCCTCAGTATTTGGGATCCAAATGAACAATTTAAAGCACGTGTCATTTGCCAAACTCAACGTGATAACAGCCCTTCTATAAATAATGATCGGTGGCTCACTTTAGAGTTATATTACAAAAGGAAATATTTTATGGGGGTCCCACATGTGTACGCTGACATATGGAGGCCCATTGTTTTCAGCTCGGCTGCCACTAAATCAGAAACCCCTAGAGTCACCCCCATTATGTCAGTGTTGATGCCTCACGAGCACAGAGGTACAAACATGGCACTGAACACAGAGGGAGAGAGAATGTGCCTTTAATTATCCGTATGCCTTTCTATCCAGCAGCTATTATTCGAGCCCGTGAGGACGGTATCGCGCTCAGGCGTTCGCAGCACCTCTCCCAATGGCAGCCGACAGACACGTGGACAGTGCGGTCAAACAAATCCCGGCGGGGCCTGATCGAAACCACAGGGAAGCCCATCCCATCCAAGCGCTTGCATAATACAGCACCTTTATCAAAGACATCTGCGCTGCCCCCACCGCATTCCTGCACCACTTGAAAGGGTAAGGTGCTAAACTGTTCGCTCTTTCTTTTTTATTTGGAAAACGTATGAAAATATGTAGCTGGCAGAACAAAGGCCCATATGCTACAGCACCTGAAAGCTTAACATTACAGGTTTTCTACATCAGGCAGAATACCATGCGCTTGGAGGGAATGCCAGACATGCTTCAGGACCATATCCACTCGCATATCCACTTGTTTTTTGCAGACATATGTACAGAATAACTGTCTGCTTATCACTGCAGCTTGGCCCCACAGTCTGTCAGGAGTGACTGCAGACACACACAGAACTGAATTTAAGAAGCCCATTCCAGTTTAACACCTGCTATCTTATCTATGGTGCAAAGGACAGAAAGACACTGTAATGTGCCAACCTGACGAAGCTGCCGGGATTAATGGGGTTACTGACGTCACGTCTGACTTTCTTTCTCTGATCATTCCTCTTGGGGTGTTTGACTGTCCCCCTCTCTCATACATCAGGTGTTGAACATGATCTGCACGCATTACAGACAGCCAATCGCATAACGCAAACGTATAAACGTAAGCCAATCGAACCCCACACATCTCCAGGCACTCTGCTTCTGATTGCGGGGCTGATAACAAATCTGCCTTTGTGTCACAGCTACGATTAATAACTCTTAAGCTTACATGAAGGTGCTATTAGTCAAACTTTGTTTTTGGCTATAGGCCCTTATGTCAGACCAAGCGCTTGGGCTGTCCCTTTTCATTGCGGTCCATCACAGAGAAGTGCTTCCCTGCCCTGTTTATTCAGCTGCGCCGCCAAGACAGGAGCTGCTCAAAGGGCACAGTATATCTCACGGGATCTCCTGGCCATTCAGCTAAACACAAAGGTAGTAATTCCCTTAATACTCGTATTGTTTTTGTTACAGTGCAGCAGAAAGGAGAAATGATTTTTACATTACAGAACGTTTCTGCCAATTTCCAAAAGCCCCTGATCAGAGGAATAATTATTTACATTCCTTGGAAATCTTAGCAGTAACTGCAGCGAAGGGAAAAAAGCAGTGATTATGTTCCATTGTAGCATATACATACATATATTTCAAACATGTGCTTGTATTTTTCACTGTTGGAAAACTGTTCCTGAGCCTTCACTGTGATAGGGAGGGATTAGGGACAGTCGGAACAGGTTTATGCATTGAGTATGACAGAAATCTCAGCTGTTCCTTATATTTTTCCTTCCGAATCAAGAGGAAATATTTCAGAGGTTTCTATACTCGCTGCCATTCCCTTCGTAATAGTCTCCAATGGAGAACAAATGCTCCCAGTATTACATTACATTTCATTCATTTAGCAGACACTCTTATCCAGAGCGACTTCCAGTACAAGAGAACATAAGTGTATCCATCCAAGTTATATGTGCAACAGTGTCAGACCAGGCCAACAACACTCCCAGACCAATGAGTGCAAGCACACCATTCAAGCATTACCACAAGTGAACTTGAAACCGTACAGTCTAGAAAACTACTGGAAGTTGTAGAAGAAATACATAACTAGCAAATATCTCAAAGTCACCAGATTACAATATTGGTTACACATTGCGATACTACAAGTAAAAAAGCAGCAAGTCATACTAGTGCAAGTAGCTGGTGCTAGGAGGTGGGGGTTGAAGGGAAAATCCAGTCTGAAGAAACGGGTCTTCATTCTGCGTCGGAAGACGGCCAGTGATTCTGCTGTCTTGACCCCATGGGAAGTTCATTCCCCAACCGGGGGGCCAGTACAGACAGGCATCGTGGCTGGGAGGAGCGACCCCTTCCCGAGGAGACAATCAGTTGCCCCAAGGTCGCAGAGCGCAATGATCTGGCATCATGCTTTGGAGACTGACCCAAACACTGGGCACAGAGCTAGCGACATAGTACAACTGGCACTTCTGGTGTTAGTGCTTGTGTAAATTGATCAAAAACAACAGTGCTGACGGGACTTACTGACGATGCCATGCTTTTCTGCCATCAAACTCAGGCCTGCGTATTTTCTAAGAGGCACTCTACACTGTACTGTGAGGGTAACAAACCAAATGAGCAAAATAAACAGCGCTCAGATGTATGTGGGAAGAGAGGAAACTGACTTTTTAACCTCTAGAAGTGGGTCAAGTCTAAAACCGACCCCATAAATGTTTATTACAGAGATCCGAAACCAACTGTTTTTCCTAAAGGTTTTGCTGTGTATACTCAAACTGCAATTACAACCAAGGGAGAACTGCATTTGACAGGCACTTATATGTAGGTATTAGGTTCTGAAATATTGGGTATCAAGAGCATGTGGATTGTTTAGGTACAGTTATGGAAATCAATCCTAAACATTCTGTATGACAAAGTGAACCAATTAAAAATGTCAGGGAACACATGCCGTAATCCTATGTGGGCCTCTTTCCCTGCTGATGTACAGCACTCACCCTTTGCCAATACATAATAACACAACACGTCACCACTGTCTAAAGATCCTGATGTTTTTATAGTCTCCAAAATCCCACAAGCCCTTCCTCTTCCTTGGAGCAAGCGTGAGGCTGAGTGTAATTTACTCTGACTTCCTCAGATGTGGTGCTGATGGTAGCTCTCCGCATTCACATAAATCCAGACGGGGAGGCACCGATAAAATGACCAGTGCCTAAAATACAAGCCTTCCAAGTCTTTTCCCTTCACGTGCAGTGAATCCGTGATCACCGCTTGACCTCTGTGCATGGATACTGCTGCACGTGGCGACACCAATGGCAAACTGAGGGAAAAGCCATCAAAGCTCTCAAGCTATCCAAAGGGAGCGATATGCATGTGTATGCATTAAAATCAGTGTGTGGTGAAACCTCAGTACTCAGCCATCAGAGTCATTATTTTCCAAAAACTTTAAAAAGAGTGATGTCTAAAGATATTTATGGAAATAAAGATAAGTATGTGAATGAAAGTCAGTAATAGATGAGGTAACACTGTTCATTAAGTTCAGCTGTGGGGTTATACAGTTTTGTTATAAAGCAATGCGTTGCATTTTAACATTAATTAATAGTGGCTGTTTTCTGAGACAATTTGTTACCTACTCTATTAGAGTCAATTTGTGTCTAGCCCTGTTTTTGTAATAAACCTGTTAGAATTTCCAGTAGTGAAGTAGCCAAGCCACTGGGGTCAAGTGGTCACAGCACAGTCATATCTGACAAGTCTTGGCGAGTCAGTCACCACCTCCAACTTTGGGGTTTTATATTTTAGACAAGATGATTTTAATCATATGAGAGAGGATTATACTAATATAAACTGGGCAGAACTTCTAGACTGTGGGACTGTGCATGACGTGTACAAATCACAGTATATTAATAAATCCTAAAGATGAGTTAAACACAGAGGATGAAACTTTACTAAATATATAAACAGACTTACATAAAGGGCATGTTAAGTACTCAAAAAATATTAAAAAGTTCAGATGAACGCATAAGCAGAACTTGATTTTTTTCCTAATAGTACTTACCTAGTAATAGTACTTTCATAATAGTACAATACCTTGGTGTGATGATTCATAAACAATTAACAAATTAACAATTAAAAAAATCTTTAGGCAATCTGGAGAAATTCTTGAATTCTTGAATTTCTCCAAATCACAAACCAACATCTAAGAAAACAAAAAAACTTCATGCCACTTAAACCTGCACTTTATGTAATATTTGGGAAACGATCATTCGGGATAAATGCTGTTTCACCATAAAGGGATAGTCAACATGATTTTTGCAGAGGGAGATACACATCACCTTAACACATCTGCTGGACATCTTCAGGTACAATATGAAAAATCAAATAGGGCTTCCCACTTAGCAATAAAGCATAGAGTATAAATCCACATAAATCAAGGTCTTATCTACATATTTTACAATGCCTTAGTCAGGCCACTAGTTCTAGGCCCTGCTCTATACATACAATACATAGTAGAAGCTTTCAGGAGAGTACAGTACAAGCATAAAGTCAGACCAAATCCATTTTTCATTAAGCTGCATTTTATGAAATAGCCTTAAGATAGCTTGAACGTTCTGACATAATGCAGGCTTCAATGTCTTTCAAACCTCTCTTCCTAACTTGCGTTTGATAGGTATCAAGCATTACTTTCATATGTTCTGGGTTAACGTACAGCAGCAGCAAGAATCTGAACAGATGCACCAGATGCAGTTCTTGCAAACAATTTAATGTAAAATTTTAAATGCAACCTAAATATTTCATAATATTCATCAAATATACAAAGATCAGGACTGGCAACTATACCCGTAATTTATTTTTGTGCACTGTTTGTGTTATTATGTGATAATATACTCAATCATATTAAGTTTTTAATTTCATTACAATATCTTCCATCTCCCAACCTCTTGACTGAAAAAAGAGGTTTCCAAACCAGACATCTTTTGCCAAGTTTAGAAATGGAGGAATATTGCTACTGTCTAATATTTTGTATTCTATGGTCTCAATCGCTAACTGTAGGCATTGATTTATCTTGCTGCAATGTTACTCTCAACAGCAGAGTCACTTTATTCTGATATTGCACCAGAATAACCTGAACTGCACTTTTCCTAATTAAGTTGTGATTTGATTGTATATTGTCTCACAGAAGTGAAGTCAGAGGAGATTTGATTGAAGCTTTTAAAATTGCATTTTAAAGTAGACTGAAGTGATTGCAAGCTGAGTTCTGTCAGAAAAACAAGAGGGCACAGGTGGACATTAGTGAAAGAGAAATTTCACACCGACACTTATTAGTATTTTAAAACTGACACTTATTGTTTCCCACACAACAGTAACTTACCAGGACTCACAGAGGAGGAGACCAGTCCTGACACAACACAAGCTTTTTATTTTGATTGTGCTTGATTTTGTTCATAATTGTTTTCATGTATTTAACATGACCAATTATCTTGAAAATCAACTATCAATAACCCGCAAATCATAGTATCTTATATTATCTGTGTTTCAGTCAGGTTTAGCATGACAATAAACTTTTATGCATACTAGTATGTGTGCCCCATGGTGTAAAAGTGTCTCACCTGACATGAGTAAATACAGGAAATACCACCAACACTCTATGTAATAAGAGCAGGGTTGGCAACTGTTCTGGGTATGCATCAGACACAAAGATAAAACCAGATTTACAATTTAAGTGTTTGTTTGCCGATTTAACACATATCTGTAGAGCAATTAATCAAATTCAACCAAATAAGATGATGTACATCAGCCCACATTGCCTGAAATGGTTATAAGTAAAACAATGGATTCATACAAGTGTTGATATCTGGATAATATCAACAGTTTGCTCATCTACCCATTTAAAGTATGACTCCGTACAAAGGTGTTGATATAATCTGAGACTAAGACTAAACAAACCTTTCTGTAAAATATTTCTTGGACTTGAAAAGCATTAGGAAAATATTACTGCTCTTGTTTTGAGGCAGTTATTAGACACATTTTTGATGAACGTTTTTTCCAATACACAAGGATCCAGTGTGTCAACAAGTCTAATAAGGATGCACTTTCAATCATACCGTATTATCATGGAGCAGGGGCTTGCTCACAAGCTCTTATTTGTGAGCTAAGCAAGGTCTAGTAATGGAAAATGCAGACATCTGGGTCAAGGTCACTGAGATAAACAGGCATAATAAGAGACATTCTGTACTCTTGTTATTTGCACTGTCATTCAGTGACTGAGTGATAAAGTGCACTGTTGCCAGTTTTCCAACATCACAGACACATTGCCAAAGGAGCTCCAGTGCTTTTTCCATCCCACTCCCATTAACACAGAATATGGGGACAAATACTGTAAATATTGATTATTCTTTGTGTGTGTTAAGCCAATTCTTTGGTGGAAGATATCAACAACACCTGAGTGATCTGAAAGGAAGGGAGAACAAGATTGGCAACGCAGAAGGAAAACAGCCTTGTGATGCTCACCTGAGTGTGAGACTCATCAGTCTTCCTGAGTCAGCGCCGGCGGGCAAAGGAATGTTCCCCTTCACAAGGCCACGCAGCCTCACCTACACTGCAGCTACCGCTTAAGGACATGGCTCTACGGAGGGGGAGACGCGTGCTCTACTTTAGGAGTGGCCTTAAGGGTAGGTGGAAAAGTTTCCTGCTAGGACAAGACAGTTTTGAGCCGAGTCTCTGCCTGTGGTGGATTTTGACGTTGCAATTCTGCCTGAGGAGGTGGCAACAGTCAAACAGAGAGCTGGGGGCGCCTCAGGTAAAGGCTTTTCCTCCAGGGTGAGGCTGCAAAGGTGGGCAGAGAGAGGCGTGTGAGGGACAGGGCTGTGGATGTTCAGTTCCCAGCCACCCCTTCTCATACATTGGCCAGCTGCTGGCTTTGACAAGGCCGAGAGCTATCTTCACTCATCAAGCAGTCACACATTTATCCTTTACAGCTTTGAAAAGAAGCAGTGTGATGAAGAATAATTCCTTACATTGCCTCTGGGATGTCATTGCCACCTGATTATGGCACGGCTTTAATCAAATACAACTGCACACCACTGCAGTCATTGGTTTGTTAAGTGCTGTCATTGTAGGCTTTTCCCCCTTAGGTTTCATCGCCTAACTTGGTGTGATTCCTGTCTTATAGTTTGGTGAAGCCTATGTTACCATGGCAGGATTCCTTTCAGTGATCTCAAAGACCAACCCAAAGACCTCCCCCAATATTATGCAGGTTCCATGATTGTGGGAAGGCTGAACAACATGGCAACCGTGACCATCCCGACTGAATTTTCACAAGCAAACCTTGGTTTGGGATATTAGGAAAGATCATTTTTCATTACAGAAGCTCTGATATGGAACTCTAGTTTTGAGCAAAAGCATTCCTTAATATCACAACTTCTCTAATATGACATAGTACATTCATGTCAAGTCTTTTAACTTCTGCTTTGTCTCCACATATAAGTAGCGAAGGTGTGTACTACTGTACGTCTGTGCTGAGTAATTGTGGCTCCGGAGTTCAAACGATTTGTAATGAGAAAGCAGGGCAACTTCAGAAGATTACAGAGTCCAATGATGCCAGTGCTGATGTCTGAAATGTTACAAGTCCATCTGAAACTAATCGGTGGGAAGCAAACGAAGGCTTTCATCTGCCTGTTGTTACTGTAAATGTGTATCCACCACTAACAAAGATAAATTCATTTGAAGTTTTCACTATCGTGTTCAAAGACCCAAACAGCAAAGCTGCAGTTTTACTCAGTGGACTGATTAATAATTGCACACATAAAGTTTTCCTTACTGAATGTGTCACTCCTCATTGTACGTTTTGAATTAGAGGACAGGAGTCCACAGAAGCAGGCAGGCTGTGAAACTGTGGCTGAGAAAGCATACAGGCCTCATCCTTCAGATGGCCTCCTCTCTCTTCATTAGGTTTATTGGTGTTCTCACACCGAGCAGCATGTTTGATTGTTTCTGTTCCTGGGCAGGAATGCATTGGCAGTGAGAGAGTCCCAGACAGGGGAGGCTTTACTTGTCCCCAACGTCCTCAATGTCCGTGACACATATGACACCATACCAGCTTATCACATCTGATGCTACTGTAACATTAATCTAACAAGTTCATATGTAATCCAATCCAGTTATCCAAGTACTGTAGATTTGCATTTTTGCTCAAGAAAAAGTCAGCATACATTTGCTGACCTATAGAGAAATGATTCCAGATAGACATGTATTCAATGTCCACTATTAATAACCACTACTACTATTAAGTACTACTACTTCTACTTGCTCCACAGGTGTAAATCCAAAACACCATTTTCCCCAGGAACACAAGCAAAATTAAGGAAAGAGTTAAAAAAAAAACTGATCAATACAACAAGGACTGATGATGATCTCATGACTAGAAATGAGATAATACACTCGGCTCATACTAGGATACGCTTTACGGAATGGAGTTCACAATATGAAATCATCACAAAATGGTATTCTCCAAGAAATAATTCTGATAGAAAAAGGAAAATATGATGAAACTGAACATTTTTTTTGTTTTTCTTTCTGTTATTCATGTCAAATTTAATGTGGGGAGGCAGCATAAATTCAGTCTTACTCAAAACGAGGTGCTTGTTAAAAAAATACATATCTGGATTCAAATTTTTCTGTCTCAGTCTTGTCATTCTCCTCTCTTTCTCATCTAACAGTGGCATCACATGCTGATGCTACTAGTAGCAGAGGGCCACAAAAACAAAAGCAGTATTTAAGAAGAGAAACGGACAGAACGAGTAAAGCAAGTAAAATCCCACGGATATGACTGTTGGGGGAAAATTTACATTACATTCCAGCCAGTTTTAATCTAAGTCATATATTACGTATGATTTCGCGACGTGTTCTCAGGGCCGTGAAAAATGTCATTATTTTCATCATTTCATGCCTACTAATGACACAGTATTCTCCCATTTCTTTCAAACAAATTAAAAAATAAAAGTATATATTTTTTGTTTCTTACAATGATGACTCTCAACAGGGCATGGATTGTGTCTTTTTTGATTTATTACAGCATATATGATCCCGTAAGCGGTACAGTTTGGACAGTTTGGCTTGGCAGTCCTCATTGTATTGATGAAGAGAGGTGAAATGCGAGGCTTTTTTAGCAGGTCTGATGAAACACACACAGCAGCCCGGGCCGCAGGATTAAAAAGCCTGCAGCACAGAGGTATGCTGTTTGCCGATGAAGAGGCGCATTGTGGCCATTTTCGGGCTGTTGGCCCCTGTCAGCTCTTGTGTCCCAACCGAGAATTGTTAAGAGGATTAGAAGCATCTCCATGGAGGGACACCTGGAGTCTGACACTGGCCTGTCAGTGCCACTGCTGATCACCCGACAACACTGGAGACAGAGCTGCTATGTAATAGCAGGTTTTAGGGGCCTCAAGCGTGTGACGGTAATGAATGTTCCATCTAAGCTATCCGAGCATCTTATCTCAATAAACATTTCCCCATGCATCAGGCCGGGGGATTCAACAAATCGATTCCCTGTCAGACACAAAACATTACATCTGTGGACTACCGGACGCTCTTAGTCAGTGACTTGTGCATCTAAGACTTTTACATGTTATCCATTTCTACAGCTGCATATTTTCTGAGGCAACTTGAGTAAAGTACCCTGTGCAACAGCTTGGTAATCAAACCAGCAACTTTCCAGTCACATGCCCTGCTCCCTGCCTCTGAGCCATGCAGCTAGCGCTAGTGCTCTAACATTATTACTTCTTACCATATTTCACTCCCTGCAGATATGTGGCTTCTGCTGGCCTGTGGACCTGTGGCAGGGTGAAACTTTCATAAAGCAAAGGCAAGGATTTGTAGCAGCTCCTTTTCAGAGGAGGTCCTGGCAGTGCCGTGTTGTGACACTGCTCCCTCATCCTGCATTCCTTCCCAGCCCAGGGCTTGTTTGGTTTTCCTGTCATGTATGCGAAAGCTGGGGGATTTCTTTCTCTCCCATTTTCTCCTCCTTTCCAGGCCTTTGGGTTCTAAGGCAAGCTGGGTAAATTGAGATAATCTTGATTAAATTAAATTTGTAAGTGAAGCCATGCCACCCTCAGGGCCCCAGAGCGATATAGAAATGGCTTTTCTTCTGAGGTTTTTCGGGGGAGGCATTGTGGCCTTGTGCCTTCAACCGGCACAGAGCTCCGTCCAAGAATTTCGGAAGTTTAACAGCACAGTGGTCAGGCAGTAAATCTTAAATTAGATCAGCATTCCACTTGAAGTCTGGCTTTAAAGTTCCAGCATAAAAAGGAGAAAGGGAGACATTACACTTTTATAAAAATCTGAATTGAACAAGGGCAGAGCTACCTTCTCATCTCCGTAAGTCTCTGCAAATGCACATCAAGATGACTTTACAGATGAATTTTCAGTGCACCTTATATTGTCCTGAATATCTAATCAGAAGTAGCAGCTGATGTACAATGCAATGCACCTACTTTTGTACTGCAACTTGAGGGCAATCCATTGCTTACTGATGGCTGTTTTATATTAAAAATCCAAGCTACAGTGTGGTTTGTTTTTGTTTGTAGAGGGCTTTGCTTAAGCTTGAGATGGTCATCAAGTACACAGTACAGCCGGTGGTTCATGACATGGTTCATCACAAATATTTCCTCAAGTTGAGCTCTGGATGCAAACAGCTAATGACAAGTATGGCGAGCATCTATGTTAATTGTATCTCCCAAGATACATGAATTAATTGCAGTCAACTAAACCAGATTTCAACTGAAAAAATAACATCAGCCAGCAGCATCTGTACATGTCTGGGAAATTAAGACCCAAAAAGCTAAATTACAGCCTTGTCAGTTACAAAAAGTACAAGAGGACCTGCTCAGAGATACAGCTGCTCAAGGAACTTTATAGCTCCCTTGGCTAGGGATGGCTAGGCACCATTGAACTCCTCAGTCCTACCCTGTAATGTTAATCAGCAGAGAGCATTCAAACAGGCCATACACAAGACTTCTAAGCTCCTTAGCAGTCACCGCCACTCCCAGGCAGAGCTGTCCCAAAGGATAGATAAAGCCACCAAAGCAGAAAATCCAGACCCACAGATCTAAAAAGAACCGACTGTAAAGCAATTCAAATCTGTTTTTTTTTTTCCATCTATTTTGCCTAATTTTTTTAATTGCACAAGCTCTCATTCTAATGCTGAATGGGTGAAGTAACTGCTGCCAGCCTACCTATATGGGGGCTGTTACAAACCCCCTTTCAGCTGCAGAAATGTCACTTAACAGACCTTTGGGGGGGAGGCAGAAAACTGAGGTGACGGAATTCCTCACTCTCCAAATTTAGCAGATCACAATCCCTGTCAATGTTATCCTTACAGAGACGCCTGGTGCTGGCACTGTTGAGCTATTATACCCTCAGCCGTGGCAATTAGCATGCAAATTGGACAGCAAGGAGAGCCGAGCACAGCCAGGCATGGTGAGGCTGTAACCAAGCTGCGGGGAAATGGCTGTGAAGCAGGCGCAAGATGGGCGTATTAGGGTCTGGCCAACATAGCTCCGCCCCAACTGCCTGTTTTCCCCCGCTTCTCAATCTGATTTAGTGCTAAATTAAGCCATAGAGCTGCTGTGTGAACCAGGGTTCCCAGTCCAGCCGAGAGGGCACTCTTTATCATTACCAAGGTGCGGCTAAATCACCACTGCCAGCGTGCCAATCCCACTACAAACATTCATCTAAAGCGATATCCCTGACAGCGATATCTGACACAGTTGTCAGTGATCTGCTGCTGTAACATACTCTTAAGCTTTCATGCCAGAATGGCTCAATACTTGTAGTACTGGACCTGTGTATAGGTTTTCAAGCCAGAGGGGCTGGCAGTCCATTGTTCTGGTCTTTTTCCCTTTCTCTGTTCTTCCACAAGTAACTACTGATAGTGTTGTGCGATTTCCTTGCAAATTTGCCGTATTTATTGTTCATAATAGGCTGATGTGTGGAATACTTCTCAGTGCCCAAGGTCATCAGCCATGTCAATTACGCTGGCCCAAATGTTGTTTTTCACACAAGTTTTCCAAGAATTCACTCTCACATCGTCTCACATTTAGCACACTTATTAGGTATGGTTTCTGGATCTGTGCACACATTGTAAAGGCTCCCCGTCCCTGAGAACTGCCAGCCATGGACGATATGGCTGCAAGACACAATTTTGTAATTGCACTGCTTGATCTGACAGATTTGTTGTTCATGGTGTTTAGATGCCTGAGAGATACTTTTTATTGCCCTAAATTTGATAAGCCATACCCACTATAGCTACCAAATGTCTTCTTCACAAGTTATGACACCATTCACTCATTCATCTCATCTTTGGTGCCTTCATCAGGCATGGACTGTATGTGTGTAATGTAACCTTCCAGTCATGGTTAGTGGTCTCTGAGTCTGCCCAGCCATCCCAATATTGTAAGCACTACTGTTGTCTTCAAAAGCATCATTTCCACCTTTGATAATGCTCTGACACATTTAACTGATAGTTGCCACATTTCTCAAGAATTGTCTTTCCAAGAACACTTAGTAGGTGAAAGTCACGAGGCAACCGGTTTGACAGTTTTGTAGTTACCTCCATCTGACCTATCCATGGTGTTCTATCCATGTTCTTCCATCAATCAGAATGCATTCCAGCTGCACACACTGTGCAGCCTTGCTCTAATATAAACACTTAAAGCTGAAATCAGTCACAGGTAGGTCTACATACATCTCCTCTTTTCATAACAGAACACTCCAATATGCAATATGAGCCACTCTAGACAAACGAGTAGGTTCACAGTCAATTTACAATGAGGGGAATTTAAAATGGCTCACCAAGGAGAACATACTGAACTGGTGACAGTTACTTTCCTACAAAAAGGTCGAGTAATATGGAGAGTTTAGCGTTGTCTTGTTTGGTGATATGGTACCTGTTCACCAATAGGTGCCACCAATGTTTAAAGCGATTTTCATCGTAAATAATAGCCTTGCCAGTAGACAGGTACAGTACATAGCATAGTCTCGGTCTGGAAAAAATCACTTTGTTCCAGTTTGAGACAAGACAACAGTGACGTTTCGGCCTTGAGGCCTTGCGTGACCTTGTAGGGCCATGGTCCAATCATAACAGCTATGCTTCCCTATGTTTGTCCCCACCGCTTCCCAGAGGAACGCGTAACGTACAGGACAAAAAGCAGACACCTCACACGAAACACAGACACAGAGCGGGGAAGCCCGTAGACAAACCTGCAAATGCGAAAATGATCAGTAAGTTATAAATAAACACAGTATTCACTTATAAACGCTAAAAGGAATTTTAAGTGCAGCCATTCACAGAAAGCATGTTGCATATGTATTTATGATAAATTCATATTAAAGCATACAGTAACAGTGGTGAGCTGTTAGTCACACTAATTGGCTAACTATGGGGCAGTAATTGGTTGTTGTTGGTTACATTTTATTCATGATTGTTCCCAGCATGTTTTGTGTTTCGGTCGAGTCTGTTATTTGTGTCTGCTGTTGTTATTTATTGTTATTAATTTTCATTGGCGAGTCCTTCTCCACTGACTTGGTAAGTTGGGCGTGGGATTTGTTTCCTAATAAACCCGCTACACTTGGTCTTAACATGCCTAAGAGTCACCTTCATAGCTGCTACAATAGTTTATTGCAATACGCAACTTACGTGTCATCTTATTACCATGGACAGCCACTGAGAGATTAAACAATGTTCTAATGGTTTCAGAAACTAACTTACATTTTATCTATTCATCGAGAAGCCCATTTGCCTACTTTCACTGAGAAAGTGAAAAGTGACTTGCAGCTGTCAACTTTTCTGCTTTACATGTTCCTTGAAGACTTGAAGAAAGGCAACAGCTGTATTTTCAATTGTTAGCCTAGATCCAACATACTTATTGGACGAACACAAGCCACAAGGATCCTCCTTGACCTATGCGTTTCTTTTAGCTCTTTTGGAAGTTTACAGCCAGTTACTCTACAAACGCACAGTAGACCCAATTTCGAATAAACGGGGCAAAGAAAGCAGGCATGGTGCTAGCCAGGCAAAAATTACTTCTTTTTTGCTTTATTTGACTGTATAAAAATGTGCATGTTCATATGTTCAGCTGCACCTTCAGATGTGTCGATATATTTTTGTATGCACACATTTTGTGCCTTAAAGCAACAAAATAAACACTCTACATGCTGCCTGATGTCTGATCTCTCCCATCACTCCCGTCATCTCGATCAACACAAATCCCCAATTTGTTACGTTTTTCAGGAAAGTGGTACTTCATTCACTAATGAACACATATCATTTCAAGGATGCTGTGAGACTGAACACATTACATATGTTCCTTCAGTATGAAAGAAATATGACTACACTACATGTAATGCAGTAGTGCAAAGTACTACTGCAATAAAGGAAATGCAGAAATAAAAGTTAAATTTGTGGGTCAAGTACTATGTAGCAAGGTCTGACTGACATGGGGGTTGCAGTCCGTGCCCCGAGGTGCCTAGACCTATCCTATGTGTTTACAGTAGTGTTTGTTGTCCTATTTTCACAACAAATCACAAACGTGATGGGGAAACAATCACTGCTTGCACAAGAGAGACTGCTGCTCTGCTTGCAGTTTAGCCAGACAGGCATGTGAAGAATCCCAGTCTACTGCTAAGCCTATGGCCCCTTAAAGTAGGGACATACTGAAGGGCCCATGTTCAAAGCCCCAGCACCCAAGCTGGTCCCCCGCTCTTGTTGACACTCCGAGTGTGGAGAATAAGCCTCGTCCAGAGGGAAACAAAGTGCTGTGGGGCTGCCACTGCGATGCTGAAAAGCCCCCCCGCAGACAGCGGTCAATACCATCAAAACTCACTATTTGGAGCTTCACATGTTGGATCCTGAAAAGGACACAATCACTTTGATACATGAGCCTCAATGAGCCCCGATAAGCCGCACAAAGGACAGTGTGCACACATACCGTACAAAAAGCCCTGGGACATACTGGACTGCCAGCTGGGCAGTCAAAAGACCTGCTCCTATTAAAATGCACATACACACAGAGTCTGCACAATAACCGGTGCCTCTTTAAAAGATATCATGGTAACTAGGAGTCAAAAGAGTATGGATGCAAGTTCGGGTTTGAAACATTCAGCCATCACAAATAGTAATGCATGATCCTGTATGTGAAATTTCAAGGGGCGCACAAAAGCACAAATTATGGGAGAAGGGGAGGTAGGTGTGTGTGTGTGTGTGTGTGTGTGTGTGCGCACACGTGTATGAAGTGGGAGGTTGGGATGGCAGGTGGTTACTGTGTCAGCCACGGTTACACCATGCATGGCGGACGGTATGAAAGTACACTGCGGAGGAGTCGCCGGAGGCTCCGCCAACATCGCCGCACCCCGGCCAGCCAAGACTGCATAAATAAACACCCCTCCTCTGCAATCACATCCCGTCCCTCAATGTCGTCCTCCATCAATGTCCTGCCAATGAGCTTTTTCCGCCAATTTGAAAAACAAGCTACACCCCCATATGACAGTTACCTCAAAGGCCTTGTACACCTTGTACGCATATTCGCAGCGTATGTACTTATAAACAAACTGATGGTGGCTGCCACGACTCAGTGGAACCAGATGGCAGGTCTCCCCAACGCTCAAAGCACTTGATATGCAACTCTAATCAATCCAAATCGGAGCTGTTCCTCTGCTCCTCGACAGAGCTCTTCAATTTTTGGCGGCATGCCATTGCGATGACGGT
Source organism: Megalops cyprinoides (assembly GCF_013368585.1). Lineage (NCBI taxonomy): Eukaryota > Metazoa > Chordata > Actinopteri > Elopiformes > Megalopidae > Megalops > Megalops cyprinoides. Next base: position 29,998,524 of record NC_050594.1, read on the forward strand.
CAAATGATATCGCTCATCTTCTCCGCTTTTGTGTTTCTCAGTGCTGCCCGCCTGACAGCCCTGCCGCAAAGCGATGACAGTTCTGTTCTGTTCTCTTTCTTAGCTGGGTCAGGATTCAGGTTATGCTCACATGCATGCCCCTGCTTGGAAATTTCTTGATGTTCCAAACCTTTTGGAATGAAACAATTTGGATTTGGACAAAACAAGCCCATCTACTAGGCAAGGGTCTGCATTTAATAAAAAAAAAAAATCTGTCATGACGTATGACTCAATAAAAAAAGAACACAAAGCTATCACCAACAAAGATTTAATATTTTAATATTCAAACTAGCATGATTTAATCTTAGGGTATATTATTTTGTAACTGAGCTGCACCCAGGCAAATCCAGAGGGGAACGCTTCGATCATGCAAGTATAACATATCTTAACGAACAAATACTGATGTTTCCATGTGATCCCTTTAGCTCATTTTTCTTTTTAGAATGCACATGTACATTTTGTCCCAATAACTTAAAAATGGCTTAATTTTAAACAAATGTGCAGCAGACCTGTGTTACATATTTGTTAGCTCTGAAAAGCAATCCTATCTAGAGAGCAAACCCAAGACTGATTATACCTGCAATGCGCAATCCACAATCACGATAGCGGTAAATAAGGCACAGAGCAGAGATCAGGGCAAATCTTCCCACAGCGGCTTTAGAGAGGTTTTAGCAGAGAGTGGAGGGAAGGAGGCTTCGCCAAAACGCCGTAGTCTCATCCTAATGAGCACATTTGTGGGGGGCTTGTTGTTTTCCTGCTTTTGTACTGGACTTAATCCCTGCAATTCAAAGCAAATACTCGCCTCAGACTCCACAGTAATTTACAAGTGTGCAGAAGATAAGAGAATTGCAGAATGACTGCTTCAGTCATCTTTTAACAGAAATTGGAGGGTAGTTTACACAATTTATGTTTAGTTAGAGGAGACTGTTAGAGGATTAGAGAGTGACAGCCACGCACAATCCAAAATACTACTGTACCAAGTCTTTAGGGCTTGTGCTCAAATGCTAGCTTAATTCCACTTTATACAATTTATCCGAGTGACAAGTCTTTCTAAAAGTGCAAAGGATCTGCATGAGGGTTTTACAGTAAGATGTCTAAATGAAAGGAGCAAGGAATGCATGCCCTAAAGTGAACACAAATGAGCTGCTCGAGTAGAGTGCCAACTGCAGTCATGCATCGCAGTCAAAAACAAGTCTTCCTGTTCATCAAGCGCACAGTAATTGAGTGGGATTTGCCAGGATTTTGTCATGAAAAGATAAATATTACAAAAAAATTCTCTCTTAAGTGAGCACACGGCTACAATGGTAGACAAAAACAAACAGCGAGGGGAAAAACAGCCAGACCGTCGTGGCAAATGGGTTAGAGACTCTGGAGTGAGATTTCTTTCAGGGTCACCCATTGTGAGAACATGCATATAAGTAGGTGGTGATGAAGCAGGTATTTCTTTGGGCCCATTGTGCAGGGGTTTGTAAGGGAATGCCCTCTGAAACAATGACACGGCAAAATCGAGGAATCCAATGCCGCTGCTTTTTTTGCCAATCGCTAAATGTAAGTCACAAATGTCAGAGGACGCAGAAAACAAATCCATCATCCTTTGTCCCCGGGGCATTCTTCCCCTCGGCGCTTAGCAACGGAGACTTTTGGAAGCGCGGCGGCTGTGTGTCGGTAATGTCACGGAGGCCCCCGCGCAACGAGACGGCACTGAATGGTTTCCAGGGAGCCTGGAGGCACAGGAATTCGAGGAGGTACTGCAGCGAGCGGCACGGAGGAGCCCCGCGTGGGGGTCACCAGCAGGATGAAATGGCACACAAATGAAAGAGTGAAATCTGCTCGGGTAGGGGAACAGTCCTCCCAAATCTGGAGGGAATACACCCTGGCACAACAGAGACAGGTATCTTTTGTGTTGTACAGTTTTACACTGTTTTGCATACATCCTGGGAATGGTACAGTTCTTTCGTAACCCATCCAAACTCAATTTGAATGCTTTAAATCAAACATTTATGATTCCAACCCACTATTCGAAGTAACTGTTTATTATTCATTCAAACATAAGCTGTCTTTATGGAATACAATTGCTGAGTGGATTTTTTGTAAAAAGTAAATTTAGGTCAACTTGCTCTTGCTGAGACACACCTCACTGCTCTCCAACGAGACATGCCAGCATTCTGAGACAGGAACCATGGTGATGGAACTGCTGGATAGGCACTACTTTTACAGTACATCACACATAAATGATAGCCTGACTTAGCAGGAGCTGCGGCCAAGGGTTTATTCTACTGGTAAAGAATGCAGTTTACTGTTGCATTAGCGCAGCTGTTGTGCTCAGTTGAATGTTAGGTCATTTTTCGAGTGGTCAAGGTCCAAACTCATAAATTCAACACCACAAACTGAGACCTGGCATCAACAGCAGTTTTTCTCTTTATCAGACACAGGGGACACAGAAAGGCAGTGACTGCACTCACTAAATGTATGCACACAACACACACACACACACACAGCAAATTACACAGAAAACAGGTGCTTTCTGATTTGCTATTTACAAGGACTTCATGCTTTGCATGGTCGTATTTATTTACTGCACTAATTTTACCTCTGGCTGCTCATTTGCTCTCTGTAGGAAATGAATGAGTCAAGCCAAACAGAGTTCACCAGTAGGAAACTGACTCCTCCGTTCCCATGTCGTTAAAGACATGCACCAGCTCCAGTGTATTAATTCTGCTAGTGATGGGTCTTTGAGAGAGTGTGGCAGTTGTGAACTCACGATGACGCCCTGGTCCCGCTCCAGCTGCTGGTCGATCTCTCTCAGACGCGCCTGCTGCTCTCGAGTCTCCTGCATGTCCTGGAGGACCTTCTCTCCTGGCAGCCGGTCCCCTCTGCCGTCCCGGCCGGGCCTCGGGCCCTGACGAAGAACAGACATCACCATCCCTCACGTGTAGCGCACCGCTGATCAGACACACGTGTGGACGGGTTCGTTCATTAGGACAGAAAATCAGAGCTGGATGGCCGGGGCTGTCTGTCAAAAAGCTGGCACTGCAGCAGCCAGCGGTCCATTGAACTTGCTCTACTTTTAGATTATAGACAGTGCTACTTCATACTGTTCCAAAGACTTCAACAAAAATAAATATAATCAAAATAAGAATGGTTTATGAATTACACATAACTGCATAACCTATACAGGAATTTTGCACAATTTGTCTTAAATTATCATTTAAAACATAATTTAACTGATATGAAAAAACACTGCAAACAGCATTTGAAAAAAAAACATTCAACAACATTTAGATCATTGGTTCAGCTTTTCAAAAAAACTGGATGGCTCAACATTACTCCTCAAGGGGGCTGAAGATAAATCACCTGCTTATGGAGTGCACATGTACTGTAAGTGAAAGACACGCTCAGCATCCAGGGGATATGGTGAAACAGTGAAAATGGGTCAGGGGAAACTGGCGCATCATATCTTGAGAAGTCCCCGGCGGTGAGAAACCAGAGCGAGCCCAAACAACTTATAAATTGCGACGTTGTGACCCGGAGCTCAGAGATGCGGGGAGGAAAAAAAGAAGGACTGGCTCTCTTGTACGAACTTGAGCCCAGATTCCAGTCAGCAGCCGTTCCCTCAAAACCCAAGTGTGCTGCTGCATCTGTGTTAAAACGACCGCTGAGAATGCCTGCAGGTCACTGAGTATCACACACAAAGCAATGAAGTGCACAGGGACCTGCGTGCAGCTGCAGAGAGAAATGCAAATTTAGTGCCGCTCATATTCAGGAGTCAAACCAACTTTGAAAGTGTGCATCTGACCCAATTACAAGACATTCCTGATATTTAACAACTGTGACTGTGGAATATACTGCTGTTATGGGTGAGGTGTGCTGGAGGACTCTAGAAAATCTTTACATTCAAGTAATTTTGCTTCTTTTAAATTACAGACCACAAGATGACCTGGGCCAGCAGCCCAATCTCAAAAAATAACTGAGTTTACTCTAAATCCAAAATAATACATAAATATACTAAAACAGCTGCATCTACAGTAGTCAGGTGACAGACTAATTCCAGACAAGCTGACAAATTGTAAGCATCTCCATTGTCATTGAAACCTGTCCAAACATGTCTGTAATGTCAGCTAGACAGCTTTAACTTCCTCAAACAAACCTGTCCAGGGGGCATGTCTGTGACATCATACTAAATGTGGGCGTGGCTCACTGAATGTCATGCAAGTTGAAGTTAACTTGTTTGTAAATGAAAATACAGTACTGTGGTGCATTATGTATTATTCCATGCTTGTTTAAATGCTCAATTTGCATTAAAGTGGCCATATTAACTTCTATATTACTATCCAAACCCATTCAACGTTCACTTTCAATTAAACATTCTATTTATGAGGGAAAAAAATGTCCAAAAACACAACAGTAACAGCGCTGAAGTATGTTTGTTGCATGCATGTCAGTGATGGTATAAGCAGAATAAAGTAACCAATATACATGCTCTTGTAAATATCTATAATTAGTAATTGCCAGTAAACCACAATGTATAACAACACTAATGTTAATGTTTGAGCAAATAGCTACACACAACTACACAAACTTGGCCTATATCCAAACTTTTAAGTTTATACAGTAACAAATTATATACAGTACAGTATATGAACTAAGATGCAATACAACACCTCCTTAATCAGACAATGGCAGCAGAAATGCTAAAAGAGAACTTAGCAAACTTTAGTAGACAGCAGACAGCGTTTAACATTTACATTTAAAATTACGTTACATGTTTTTTCCAATTTTTTAAATGCTTTCCTTTTGATGATCCATTCCATAAAAAAACATGATGTATTGGATGACTTCCACAGTGAGGAATGAGCAGCAAATACACTATATGGACAAAAGTATTTGGCCACACCTGTTTTTCAGGGTTTGGGCTAGGCCCCTTATCTCCAGTGAAGGGCAATCTTAATGCTTCAGCATACCAGGACATTTTGGACAATGCTATGCTTCCAACTTTGTGGCAACAGTTTGGGGAAGGCCCTATTCTATTCCAACATGACTGTGTCCCAGTGCACAAAGCAAGGACTATAAAGACATGGTTTGATGAGTTCGGTGTGGAAGAACTTGACTGGCCCGCACAGAGCCCTGACCTGAGATTGCGAGCCAGGCCTTCTCGTCCAACATCAGTGCCTGACCTCATAATTGCTGTACAGAATGAATGGGCACAAATTCCCACAGAAACACCCCAAAATCTTGTGGAAAGCCTTCCAAGAAGAGTGGAAGCTGTTATAGCTGCAAAAGGGGGACCAACTCCATATTAAAGTATATGTATTTGAATACAATGTCATTACAGTCCCTGTTGGTGTAATGGTCAGGCGTCCAAATACTTTTGTCCATATAGTGTAGGTTGGAGAAAATGCAAGTGTGCAACTATGTAATCCAATGAACTCCAATGAACTTTCAAAGGAGATGGTTACCTAACCTGTCTAAACCAAACGCATCTGCCCAGTCTGATATAGACAGACAATGGACAACCCAGTCGAGACAAGGCAGATGACTGGGTATAAAGTATACTGGCACACTATGACAGACTTTATTGAAACATCATGGGAGTTCATACCCGGGGTAAGTCTGCTTGTGATATTAGTCCATTTGGCAGGTTTTTGGTCATAAAAACATTTCTAAGAATGTCTTGCAATCACTTGCTAGACCTGCAGGCTTTGCAGGAAGTCAAATTTATTTCATGCTGTGCATATTCAGTCACCAGTAACCAGTCACATCACTGGTTGTCAACACTGTCAACAACAATGTTGACAACCTAAATTCAAAGCTTCAGTAAGGGCTGTCACTACATTATCCCTTGATCAGCAAGGCAGACTTGATCAGAATTACTTTTCTGGAACCATATGAGTGACGGGCCTGTGCAGGATCCAGTTGCACAGTTCCGCTTCGGTGAAGAACATGCTGAAATAACTCATCAAAACAAAGTCTGCTTTTAGTACATCCCTCATGCCACTAACTGCAGGTTGCACTGAGTGAAAAGGATCAGTTTTAGAAATGAAATAATGGTTCATTTACATGTTTTTTTAATCTGCTCTACTGCCTCCAGCTGCTACAGCTTAGCTTTGAAAGCAGAGTAGCATGCATTCAAGTTGGATGTCATTGCTTTATTTTTAATATAATTGAAGATTTCTTATTTTGCGTCAAGGGCTTTTCAACTTTCATCTGTGATTACTCAGGCTGGGGCGACCGGCTAGAGAACCCTTTCACCTCAAAATAGCACAGCCAAAACAGGGGATATCCTGTCGTAACATTATTTCATGTAATTTAGCAGATCGCTATTCTTATCCGCTGCTATGGGGTTTAGGTAAACATTTCGTTCCTCAATGCAAAATACACACTTATCTGACCATAATTACAGATTTGGCCCAGAGGGTTCGAAAATAAACATCAGAGTGCAGCGAGAGGCTCCATGCTATCGTCTGAATTTGTCAGGCCTGCGTACTTTCACACTGGTTTCGCCCTCCGCTTACTGCAGGTCAGCAAGTTTCCTTCTGTATTTTTCATGGTGACCCACTGCGTAATCCCTCTGCAGAAGGGCAAATACCAAAGCTACCGTTGATCCTTATCCCAATGCAAAAATCTTCTGCTGCTTTCAAACAGGCCTGCAGAATTTTGGCTTCCCTACTATTGATCTGCTTGTGAAAAGTGATGTCATAACTAATTTAGCACAAACCAACCTCAACCTACAACCTTGGACTGAGAAGAATTACTTTACACGCAGTTGTTTCAGTAGAGTGGTACACGCACCATGACATTGCACTGACATCTGTCAACACCCGTCAACTATCCATCTTGTGTTAATCTTTTATTTGGAAGATTAACAAATTCTGTTCCTTGACCTTAACAGACTCCAGCTATTGCTATTCCAACCTTATGCGTTCTGGCTGGACCTTACTACTCATATCTGATTCTCATTACCTTGGAATGTGTGATAGTTGAAACATTATATATCACGCACACACATACACACACACACACACACACACACACATATATATACACACAAACATAAATTACTCATACTCACATGATCAGGACTCTTGTTGAGGTTATCACAAAATAAGCCAAATTCCAACAACTGCTGACCAACTGCACATTCTGTTGTATGTTTCAGGCCATTGCTGAGATATTACACATGGCTCAGATGTTCTGAGGGGGCCACTAAATTCTGTTTTAATAAATGTAATGTCAAAATAAATCTGGGCTTCAGTGTCAAAAAATACAAAAGGAGTGTACAAAACAGACTGACATAATTGCCATCTTCATAGTGCTCCACCCAATAAAACCTCAAACAAAAGCAGTCTGTTTTTTTTCTTAAAGGCCTCTGGACATATTCTCACAATGCAGACCTCACACCAGTCATCACCCTGTCCAATTTCTATGTACCACACATGTGTGTGGCCACTATATTGGTGCAAACTGTACCGTGTGAGAGTAATTCTGGAACGGCCACGGGAGCTCTAACATTAAGCTCCCCCTCAAAGTAGCTGTGGTTTGAATTCATGGCAGGTTTTCACAGCAGCTGACAATTCTCCTGACATTTCTCCCTCAGTGAGCGTGACCGTTCTGTTTTTCAACGGAGTGCTCACATTGTCATACTTCTGCTGTTTCCGTTTGCTCGTTTGTTCGGGACGGTCGCAGGCAAGCGTTTGTTTTCAGGAGTGCTTTCCATCAATGAGATGTCTGTGTCACTGCAATCACAGATGTGTTAACACCTCTTGTTTTGAGAGGGAAACAGTCTAAAAAAGGGGTGTCAAAACTAGCATGCACACAGCCCTCCAGGTCCGTCTGACATCCTATCCTAAAATGTGATTACAGCCCCAACAGTTCAAGAAACAGTCCTATCAGCAAGCTACTAGTATTACCTAAACAATCTGTAAGGACAGGGAGTCCTTTCCTAACCGCTTCAGTCAGTCAAGTGAAACAAGGGCATTTAAGGTACATTTGTAATACAGATTACATAAGTAGTATATACTACCCATAGTGGCAAATAACGTTGGCTAAATATCCAACACGCCTACATGAGAGTGAGGAGGAAGGGGAGAGCTTGGGGAACACAGGAAGCGGGAGAGCTCAGTCCAGCGCCCCGCACACACGCTGCCAAATCCTGCTTAGTCACAACGGACAGCGGCTCCTCAGACGATGCTGCGCCCCCTCTGCTTTAATGCGGAGCCCATCTGTCCCGCCGCCTGCCAGAGTCAACAGCGCGCTCCCCGCTGATAGAGACACCACTGCAAACATCCCCCCAGCGCACTAACAACGAGGCAACTAATTATGTCAGGCCTGCGCTGACGGTCCGCTGAGGCGAGCGAGCTCTCCCCCTCATCTCGCGTGTGCTGTATATCTACCCAGACAGGCCGATTCTCAGGCAGCGCAATCGCTCGCACTGAGATTTATTTCAGGCTCAGAGATGTCAGGGGGGAGTGGAGGGACTCTGATTTTGGGCTGCAATAACAGCGTACGTGATTCATGCAAAACCGCTTTGCCTACCACAGCCTGATCCCGGCCATATATCTCTGGCTGCACCAACATCGCAATCCCAGATCCCATTATGGTTTATGATGACAGCAGCCCCGTCTATGATATTAGAGGCTGAAACTGCAGCTGAAGCAAAGCCCCTGTTCACAGCTTCCAGAGCAGGCGTATGATGCAATAAAGAGCACACCAGGGATGGACTGTTGATGGAGACGCTAAAGGAATTAAGTTCATTTATTGCAAATGTAGTAAATGTCCACGTTGGGTAGAATAATAATAAACAGATCTGTGCTTGCGAACCCCAGTGGCTGGTACAGCAGACCCCCGCCTGTGGTTTTATTGGCAATGAGTACCATAACCACTCTAATATGGTTCGGGGTCATAAACAGCACACAAATTCCATGGCTACTGTCAGAATTTGTTACTCGCACAAAAGCCTGCACTGGTTACCAACAAACTCTCCACCCTCACAATTGTCTTCACACAAATCATCATTACGATTGTTTCTGCATTATCTTAACCAAACTCATAACTGCACAGTAAAAAATGCTTTCTTAATGATAGGTATACGGTGTTAACATGTATACAATGCTTATAGTATACTGCGGTAAACTCATGTATTAGAAGTAGGGTGGCTGCAATAACCCACATTATGTATATTTCAGATTCAGTTTTGTCATGAGAGAGACTGCATAAAATTACCAAAATATTTAAATTCAAAATAATAACCTCAGACAGAGCAGTCAGCTCATTTATATATATATAACAAACCATATAATCACACAACTGCTCAATCATCAAATTTCCAGCAAAGCTTAGACTTAATCCCTCACAGAATACTTTTGAAAAGATTCTGATCCCCTGTCTGATACATCACCACATGAGACCTTTGGCAGTTCCTCATGTGAATCACCAAGATCAATTACCAATGTTCTTTCTGCTGTTCCAATGATTCTGCATGTAATTTGCTGGTGGCTCATTTGTGGACATTGGCGTGTCCAATTTTGGTCATGTCAACACTTTCTGGGCTAGTCCTCCTTACCCTGCAGTTATCTGAATGAACTGCCAACACTACATCCCTTTCCTAACAACTGATAAATATAAACACTTGCCCCTCCCAGATATGAAAGTTAGATACACCACTGAGTGGGAAGCATTCAGCACAGCTAAAAGAAAATGCTGGCCCCCTGCCATCACACAGAAATGGAAAATTGCAGTCTTGACTACCTTACCTTTGAAAAAGTCATGCCTCACAAGGGGAAACAATGAAATGATACCATCCAAGACTAAACAGTTCCTGCTCTTCCAAATACCACTGGCCCTTGCCAATACCAATGGGTAACGTGCAGAGGGCCTTTGTGTAATCATGCTCAAGAAACTACACAGAGCTAGGATCCACTTAACCTTGCTGTTTCTCAGCTGAGGAGGTTGGCAGCTCAAACGGGCATGCGCATGGGTCCCAGAACTGGCCCTCCAGGATCTGTAGGACTCCTGGCTCTTGTTCCAGCTCAGGAACATCAGCACGTAATCCACACCCTGACTGGACCCCATTCATACATCTACAGATCTGACGCACATGAAGTTAACCACATAAACCAGGCTGGTTTTCACACCTCAGATAAAGGAATGCACGGTGAATGTGTTCACGCGGGTTACCACGTAATCACTGACATCACAGGTGAAATACAGAGCTGTGGTCTCTATCACAAGAAGCAGAATCCGTGTCTGAGTTTCACAGAGATGTGAACAAGTGGTCGACATGTCAAGATGTTTAAACATCCAAAAGAGGACATTGAACGTTCAACTAAAAAGACAATCTTGCCATCATTTTACAAATACTACTGTGCTCCTACTAGGAGCACCTAAGAAGGTATCCTTTCTGTCAATACGTATGTGTTCATTTTTGCAGTGAAATATTTTCCAGGAATTTCACTCAATTGCATCTTTGCAAGGGGTCAGTTTTTTGTCAGCAAAGTCTGTGACAGCTGACAAGTATGAATATTTTAAGCTCTATCAAGCTTTAAATATTGCAACTAAACATAGCTAAAATCAAAGTAAATCAAAAAAGGGAGACAGTATTCCTGATTCAGCTATTCAGCTGTTGTTGATGTCGACATCCCACACTGTGTAGGGTTTAGTGCTGTGTTACCCTGCCTATTAATGCTGGAAGAGTGCAGTACTGTAAATGGGTTTTGCTGTGAAGTATTTCACTGTAAACAAACTTCACCGCTGTATAGGAAACTTCTAATTAAGGTCATACATTATTTTGTGATGTTTTCAGTGGAGGTTGTCCTTGTTTGTTATGACATAATATAATTCCTGATCTACAGAAGATGGCTTCAGAATCCTGGCAACAAATTAAAGCTCTTGGTGTGACTACCGTATGAGTATAGTAAATTTGAGAGTAGGATCTATTCTGGAAATGCTGTTAATTTTATGAATGGGGAAGGAGACTATCAGGCATGTCTGCTGGAAGTTTTCCAGAACACATCATAAGTAAAACTGAGCTTCCTTGATCCAGGTGGCCCAGCTATATCCTTCCCATGTCAAAGAACTGATGACATTTTTGTGATATGTGGAAACCACGTCAAATGCTCAGACAAGAGGGAGACACACACCATACGTCTGAGGAGGACATGGGTAAAGCTTCACACGTGCTGTGCATTAATACTACATCTGAGAGCTCAGGGATCCAAAAAAAGTAACTGTAATGTGCATTCACAATCATATTCTATTTGTTAAACAACCTTTATAACCACCTCCCCCCCATAAGTCTACAATAAGTCCTAAACTGAAATCTGCTGTGTCTACAGAACATCATACATCAGAATATCAGAGCATCACTAAAATTATCAAAAGTTTAGAGTAAATATTCATATTCTACATTCCACAGTCCACTCTACTGGAAGCACCAAAAAACTGTAATGGTTCAAATCTTCTGATCCTCCACCTCGTCATGTGACATTGTTCATACCAACACTGACATCTTCCCCACATGTTCCCCGTGTTCCGGGAACCGTATGATAGACACACCACGGGATTCGCTTTGAACAGTCTGATTCCAGTGTAGTGAGCAGAGGCTAGTCCACGCGATGGATGTGTGTATCTTAAGGACAGCTTCGATCCTTGATTCTGGAAACGACTGCAAATTGTGCAAGGAACTGATTGATGGCCACTCATGTCATTCAGCTCTCTCATTCTCTGATAATCCTGCACAGGTACGGGAAAACGAACAGCATTATCCTGTGTAAATGTTAAAACTAGTCTGCATCAGTCACTGATTCAGTGGAAAGAACTATGATTGACCAGAATAATAGGCTGTAGTATGGTTTGTATGTATTTAGGAGATTAGCCAGAGCTGCTTTACATATGCCATGATTATGAAGATTTTCATATGGTACAATGAAAATAAAAATTTATCTCGTGCTTGAAAATTACTTTTTTGTAAATACATGAAGCTCCTTTAAAATGTCTTGTTTTGTACACAGTTTTTTTGTGCAGTATGTTTACATGAATTTTCAGTTTACTTTAAGTCATAGCAAAAGCCAACAGTGTAGCTTGTGACTGCCCTTTAGAACACTTATTTAGGGGAAGGATTTAACTTGAGTGTTTCTAATGAAAAGTATGAGCCCTGATTACTTAGTATTATGTATACAAAAAACATTTCACTGGAATAAGTGAAAAGCATCTTAGTTGAGACAGTGGCGGTATTACGAAACAGCAACTTGCATCCACAGTAAACTATCCCTTTGTGTATTATTTACTTGAGAACTTCTAAATATCACTAGATTACTATTTAATTTTGATGTTTACTTTGAAGAATCCTGAAAAAATATGAATTTACTCCATCACACCTTCAAATCTGGGTTGTGTCAGTAGCCAGCAATGACTGGAAGCCTACAAGAGGAGGAACATAACTGGTTTTTGCCCACTAGGGTACAGTGGGTTTTACCTACAACTGCCCAGCTAATGTCAGATGACATGGCCTATCCTCCAACCAGCATGCACTCTCCTGTAGTGTACTGTAGGCCTTGTAGTTTTAAGAACAACCACTGGCTGCAGGACGTGTAAAGGATTGTATTTATTCCACTTCAGCACTCCTGAGCAAGTCTAGAGGGTGTCGCAGCAAGGCAAGCCAAATGCAAAATTCGCATTTCCAAAATCTGGATTACAGAGGGTTAAAATGTTATTATAGTGAAATAATAAATCTGTAAAGGCATGAAAACTATAACTGTGATTAACTGCCATCATCATTTAACCATGTGTTTTATTCTGATCTTTATTATTTAATTGAGTACAAATAGTGTTAGAGCCCATGATTTGATTTAGCCTTCTTTCCAAGACAGGTTAGCATATCAACATTTTGTTCCTTAATTAGAAGGGAAGTGAGCTGTGATGTGTTATCTCTTTTTAAAATGGTTGCACGAGTTAACATATTAACATAATCATTGGGAATATTTTAGAGCTAAACATGTGGGTTTCACTACAGGCAGAAATTTAAGCCTGAAAAAAACCTCAGTTTTCATCTAAATGCCTGTCTCTGACTTATACTGTCACAGCAAGTCAGAACAACAAGTCAAATTGCTTGTGCACAGCCTACTTGTGTTTGATGCATTTTCACAGAAACCACAATAAGGCCAGGTGAGCTCTTACATAACACTGGAAAACAGAGGGAAATACCCAGCAGGGTGAAAGCACAAAGGTGTATACGTCAGAGATAAGCAAAAGGTGTACCAGTCAATCAAAATATCTTTAATCAATTACTTCAATTGTTTTAATTTAATGATTCAAATCATTTCCATCATTTTCTTCCATTTCGGTGATATAACAGCACAGTCAATAAATTCAAATGTGCGTAATACATGACAAAAAAATAACCTTGTGTGCTCTAAAGCAGCGTTTCCCAACCCTGCTCCTGAAGGCACACCGTCCTGCATATCTTCTATCTATCCCTGCTCTACCTACCTGACTGAACTCATCAGTGGCACTTTTGATTAGCTGAGCACACCTGATTTAGTCAAGCAGGAAGGATACATAGAAGATATGCAGGACAGTGTGCCTCCAGGAGCAGGGTTGGGAAACACGGCTCTAAAGCACTGAAAAACTTGCTTCTACAGACTGGACATAGTGCAAGGAAAACAGGAGCTGAGAGAGTTGATTCACTCAACATTAGCCTTGTTAAAAAAAAAGGAAAAAAGAAAACAGCATGCAGTTCTGGAAAGCTGTTCTTTTAGATTCTTGCCACGTGGACCAGGGCTACCTGCCACAGAGTAAAGCCATTTTCTCCGACCCTGCCATGAGCACTGCAAGCCTGGCCACTCTGATCAGTGGGCTGCACAGTAACAGCCCTTAATCCTTTGCAGGTCCCCCCCGGACAGCGGCATCATGGCTGTGAAGAGCCGGTCGGGGCCCATGCAGTGCACCAGCTGCAGGGCGTTGCAGAGTAAACCTCAGCAAAACTGCGGCGAGCCCTGCGACTCACAGCTATCGACTGACCTCGTCGGCAGATGTGCGCTCTCTTGTCCTCTTCTCATCTCAAGACCTGCTCACCAAAGATCACTAAACCTACTCTGTTACATAGTGAACGTCAAACTGATGCAGAACACTGCACAGCAATACACAAGAATGCTTTAAATGTCACGATGTTATTAATTAATGATGAAAAATAGAAGTTTCTTTCACAGTTTATTTCATATTACTCTCTCCTCACAGAGCTTTGACATGCTGTATCGCTCATGGATGACATCATACTTGGTGGAAATTCCTGAAGAATTAGAAGATAAACCTAAAGGTCATCTGGACTGTAGAGCTGCACTCTTGGCACAGGGGGTGGTCTAGTGCACCGGGTTCAGCGTTCTCTGAGATTAAAACCTTCAGGCTCAACTGCTTCCCAAAGAACATTACAAATGAACAAAAAATGTATGTGCTTATTGGTTCCCATCGAGACATTATTTTCATAGCCATTTTCACAGCCTGCACAGTACATAATGTTATAATAAAATATGTCCACCTCTCTGAATCCATCTTTATTATTCTAACTAAAAGTACAACGTCTCTGCCAGCAAGGTAAGTGTTTGGTGCTGACTTCAATTTGAAATGAATTTTTATGTCTTGCACGCCTACTAAGAGATGATAGGTGTCATTTCCTAGCTTCTGCAAGGTCTTTGTTACAATGCTGTCATTGTAGACAATTGAACAAAACAATTTTAAAAGTATGGGCAAATCTTATAAAGAAATTTGTTTTTCAGTATTTTGGACACACAATACAAAGAAATTACCTCATGCAACTCCGCACTGAACAAAACAAGCATAACGATGCCGACACTGACAGTGGAATTTCCCCCCTCATCCAAAACACTTCAAAGACCCTTGGGAACATCCCTCAATGACATTTTCTTTTCAGCTTCTCTTCTTTTGGACCATCACTGATATTAAGAAGGTCTATGTGTTGCCAAAAAGTGATGAAAATAGCTCGCATGAGGGCTGAAAGCATACTGTGTGCTTTTAATATTTATCCAAAACATCTGGGTCAAACTTGAAGCCACCCCCCCATCTATACAAGTGACAAATGCTGTTAGACCATTAGAATATCTGACCTACATTTTCAGCTGTTAACAATCTAATACAATGTCACTGTGCTCTAGTATTGATTAGATCCAGCTTGTGCAACGGAAATGATACTAGGGAAACGGCAAAGGGATTGCATGTGCCAGACCATACATCAGGTCTTACCATAGACACAAGGGGATGAAATAATTAGCGTGCATGGAACATCTTGCCGCCATACATAATGGAAACTTAAAGACCCTTAGAGTCATCAAGACAAGGCTCGACACAGTGCTAGATTCAATTTAGACTCTAGGCAGACCTGTTAAATGACCTGTTAAAACTTCTTATGTTTCGCAAGTCATTCAACCCTTAAACTTCTTATGTTCATGTATGAAGGAAAGTGAAGATGCCAGTCAACACAGACCATGGCTACTGTCTGAGCCATACATTTCCCCAAAAGTCTGCTTATTTAAAGCCAGACAAACTCCGTTCTCACAACAGCACAAATTATCACTTAGGCTAAATTTTGTGTGTGCATAGCTGCCAACATTTTTAGTAAAAACAGACTGTAATAATTATCACATTTGCTAAATTATGCACAACAGCTAAAAAAAGAAAGGGCACATTCTGAATGTGTGCAGGGAGGGAGTACTCCCAGTCAGTATAAATGTGCATGCTTAGATTAAGAAACAGTGTGACAACATTATTCTAATGAACTCATTTATGGAATTAACTAGAGTAAACAGACTGTTGTACAAAATAATGTGTAATTAGTTATGCTTTTTCCAAACAGTAAAAGAAAATGACTCCTTTAGTCTGCCATTTTGAGTGCAATAAAGAAAAGGAACATAACACTCACTTGATCATAAACGACAATACAGAAGACGCCTGTTATTATACTCATTATTACCTAATATTTTTATTTTTCTACAACTGTTTTATCGTCTTACATCACATGGGTTTTATTTCATTTTAATGGCTGCACCAGAATACCTTGTTGGGGTACCAGAAGAACAGCCATTCTCCGCCACAACTCCTTTGGTTAAGTCAGGTACTACATAACCATTGCAGCTTCAGCATCGTCAAGGTTACAATCAGCACCAACAACCCAATGTCCTATGCCTATAATGAGGCGGTTATTGACAGCGGATGCTGGTGATTTTATTGATAACTGAGTGTGACAAACGCAAGAATGTACAGGTACTTGGTTGTAAAACCATCTTGCTGGAGGAACACCTTTTAATTGTAAGGTGAGCGGCAAGTGTGAGCAAGCTATTGACTACAGTTTGAGCAGGTGTGGTACCCCACCAGCTGCTACTCTCCTCACAACAGGATCAGGGGATAAATTACACAGGTGCAAATCTGGGATTCATCCATCTGGGCCTCTATTGGTGGTCATCAGCGATCTGTACTCTACTCTGAAAATGCTGCCTCTGAGCCCAAGTTTCTTGTTATCGGTGACTACGCTGCGTGCAACAGTGTGGAGTCAGAACATAAACCACTTGCGACAGAACATAAAGAAAATGTGTCATGCTGTGTCATGCGTCATGCAGTATTACTATGAAATGCTGTCTCACAAATTAAATCCTCTAGCTGCTCACCTGATCCCATCCAGTCTAATCACATTTCTGGTCTAATCACAGCCCTGAAACTGCTTTAGTTAAGGTGGTCAAAGCTGTCTTTGATACTACAGACCATGAAAGTTTGATACAGTATCTTGAAAACTGAGTTTAGCTTTCTAGGACCATAGTAAAATGGTTTGATCCTTATCTTAAAGGAAAGAAATGTTGCCTCGGAAAACTCAGTGTCTAAAAAAACATTGCTTGCAGGGTTCCACAGGGATCAGTTCTTGGTCCCTTATCTTTCTCTGTGAATAACCACCTCGAGCAAAGTCATGGTGGCATGGTGTTAATTTCCAGTTATGTTGTTGATACAAAACTATACATCTCTGTGTTACCTGGTGCTGAAAGAACAATCAGCACCCCAGATAATGACTGAAATGCCTTTACTGTTAGGACCTTTGGTCTTAAAGTCTAAACCAGAAATTAGGAATCTAGGGGTAATTTAAGTTGACGATTTGCAGTTTCAATTTCACATACAGAATGTGAACTGTGTTATTTCTCCCATTTTTACAAATACAAAACCCAAGGGGGGAGTGTAGGGGACATTCATGAAACCACTGTCTTGTTGGACTAAGAATCTGAATAATTACATTAAAAACATAGAGATATCACATGGATTTACACTCAAGCAACTAGAGACACAGGCGATGAAGGATGACTAGAGACCCCATCTGTCTCACAAGAGAGTAAAACCATGTACTGGAAAGACAATTCCCTTCCCACAATCTGCACACATACCACCAGGCTTACCTGTGATATGTTCCTTTAAGTTATTCCATATGAAAGGCACATTCTTTGAGATTTCCAGCACAACTTTCCATCTGTTTGCCTTGTATGCCACATGTAAGTACAAAGTAGAGAGCCAATAAAGAGGCATTGCTCTTTACATCAAAGATATTCTGTAGACATGGCTGATCAGAGCAGAGTAACCACCTTCAAGGTCACTACATTCCCTTCAATTTCTCAGCAATCACAGGGGATTGGACATAAGAGTGAAAGGGATGTTAAAATCCCAGTATGTCTTCAAAAGGTCAATGCGTAACTGAAAGAGAAATTCAGTTGCGGAAAACAGGTTTATGACCAACCCCACCATTCTGCCCCGGTCTTTGTGGAATTCCAGTAACTGTGCCCCCCCCAGTGTCCTTTCTGCTCATTATAAAGAGCTTCAGGTTTTTGAAAACGCATTCCTGTGTTGATATTTTCATTTTATGTTTTTGAAGGATCCAACACTTTTTGATGCAACTTGTTCTCATTCTACTGAGCCAGGACAAATAATTGACGAAAAAACAGTTCATTGTATAATTTAATCAAAACGTAAATGGAATAATAAGAAACATCTGCTAAATACGGTGAACGTCTGACTGACCCTGGCTGGCGATAAAAGCCGCATTAGACACAAAGGAATAATTTACGGCTTTTCAGAATTCGGCTCAAGCTTTGGCCCATAATGGTAAACAAGACCAATGCTTCATCTGGAGCTGGAGACTAGAGCAACCTGTCCAAAGTGAAGCAGAATCCACTGCAAGCACCAGCCAGGCATTCACTGCTACTCAAAGAGGCGACTGTCAAGCTAAAATCACTCTGCCAACACAACAGGTTTTGCCTGCCAGGTCAGCTTTGCAGCAATCTAGTTATTAATGATTAGAGAACAAGTTACTCTACCTCTGTGTAAGTGGTGCACGTGTTTTGATGAAGATTTAGCGTAGAGTCTTGGCACATTGATGGTAGCATACTACTTCTGATGCCTTCAGCAACAAACCATCTATGCATTAACAAGCTCTTTAGCGAAAATTAAAGCAACTACTGCCTGGTAAGAACATCTACTGGCTTAGCAGACATCATAAAAAGACATAAAAAGAACAACAATAAGCATAAAGATGCCCCCAGAGTTGCATGACAAAAATATCGCATAACTGTGTATGTGCCTCTAGGCAGTCAGACAGACTGCAGCACAGTCAAAGTTTAGTGAGGATGAATAAGCCTTGCAAATTAAATGCTAAACTCTTCTTTTCAATGCTAAAAATGTTTCTTGAACCTTAAAAGTTGAAACAGGCAAAGGAGGCTCAAACAGTTGAATCTATCCATCCTCCTATGCACTGAGCATATGAAATTTCAGCAGCTTTTCAACAGAGATTCAGAGTTTGCAGTACCCTGCCGTGAAAAATAAGAATTCCAGATGAAGCTGGACTCCTGAAAAAAAAAATACTACAGTGGTGATTAAGATACCAGACGTTTAGTTTTAGTGAACATACTCTTGGCTTGTGTCACAGAGTATGTTGCTGGGCACAAGAGACTGCAAAATCCCTTAACTCAGATGGCTATCAACAATGCTGAGAGAATGTTCCGATAGCTTACAAGGGTATGCACCGGTTACATCTGCATGATGTTTGTAAGATGCAACACAACCATTCCTCCTAGGGCCCCTCGTAAAGTTAGGCAATGTTTCCCCAATATCAAATAAGCGCCATTTGACATGATCTCATTGGTGGATCTGCATCACGGTTGAAAAGAAAAGCCAACTTACATATCCACTCTACCGTGCTGGTTTTAATATATTTCTAAACAATTGCTTCAAAAAATCTTGCATGCTGCTTATATGTACTACAGACTGGAACTTCATAAAACAAATCTGCCAATGGAATCTTGGCAGTTTCCCCCAACAAAGAACTGCGTTGAAGGCTATAAAACATTTCTACCATGGATTCTAAATGTTAACTTTTTCTACGTCCATGCCCTGTCAGAATATTCTGATATGAGGCTCATCCACGCTGGATGAACCCATTTGCAGTTTTCATAATACAGAAGGATTTACCATAGCGCACTATATGCACCACAGTGACATAGCCATACAGCTTTACATTCCGCACAGTTAAAGACAAGTATCAAACGATCAAAGAACGCCTTCTGAAATATAAAGCTAGGCCCCTCCATGTGGTGACCATATTCGAGCGGTAACAGAAGCTTCTGCTGGGACGGGTCATTTCTAGACTACTGTGAGAAACCATGTGGGGTGGCCCACCACATTTCCACAGCCCCATGTGACATCACAGCCACACCATAAAACCAGCCAGCTGGGAGACAACAATAAAAACAGCAGTACACATGCAACGGTGTAAACAACGGCTCTTCGGACATTTCGGTTAAGGTGGGGGGTGCTGAAGTTCAACTCCATAAAGGTTCACAAGACATCAAAAGGACCTTGTTCTTTTATTAAGCCACACAGCCTACGGTATGCCAGATATTGGATTTGCTGAATGCCTATCATTCGTTGAAGTGGAAAAATTCGCTTCAGCGTGTTTCTATGTTGTACCCAGGCTCAGCAAAAGGAGAAAATACAGAGGGGTGCAACTGCAGTCCATGGGGGTGCACAAAAATTCATAAATACTATGTACACGTTGGAATATAAGGAGACAACTATGGGTGCACTGAGGTCCATCTGGGGGTGCAATGTGCCCCTAAGCACCCCCTCTTGCGGCAGGCCTGGCTGTACCCTCTTCAGAATGCTGCAACATTGAAATTGAAATTTAATGCTAAACTCGGTGATAGAAAATAAAGCAAATGTAACCACATAATTCCCATCTTTGCAACAAAAAGAGCTGACTGGCAGATGTTTTCCAAAATACCGTCCCTCCCTGTCTGTCGTTAATAGGTTTCCCTGACCCAGCAAACACGGTGGTGTAGACGTCTACATGCTGTAAGCTCATGAGGTCAGTCGCTGAAGCCCTCGGGACGTCACCTCCAGGAAGCTCCGGCGTGACTTAATGACGGGTCCCTCCAAGCACATCACCACGCGAGGTATTTTTTTTCCCTGCCAGCGGTCCGTGAGGCCAGCCTCTGTAATTGCATCTGTAAAGCAGCGCCACCCAACACCAGATGTCACGGAGCATCCCCAACATGACAGGCTCTCCCCGCAGAGGGTTTTAACAGTTGGGTGGTGCGTGCAGAGCCACGGCGTTCCCACAGGCGTGGTCTCGCATCGCAGCAGAGGGTCCGCGGGAGAGCAGCTCAATGCCAGCTCACTGCAGGCTTCCTCTATAACTCTCCATCAGACACTCTGGCCTACGTCAGCTTTTTATGTTTGTTTCTTTTGCTACGCCTCACCTTTGACTCTTTTTGCAAAGGGGTTTGATTTGCCAGCCCATAATATTATACACTGAAATAGTGTAATTCATAAGCGGGTTTCATGCCAAAGAGGAAAAGACTGACACAGGATCAAAAATAAAAAAAATCCTGAAGAGCATTCTTTCAGGATGAAGAAACCACCAGGACTGAAAAAGCACCGGAGGTGGTTTCACAGGGGAATTTGTTCCTGAGGCCTACATCAAAGATGTCGTCGTAGGTATAGGCTACTCTTTATTATGCTGGGGCACACGGCATGCTTACAAATACTTCATGTGATTTAAAATCGAAAAGGTATTGAGAGACATTTCAGTTTGTTTTATTATTTTTTTTTTTAAGATAAAACATTTCCCATACTCTGCAGAGGTATTAGCATTGACAGTCTGCTTCCACAAAATAACAAGGACCCATCACCTTTCAATTACCCTTGCAAACGGACTGATTAGCAGAGTCATGGACAAGTCGATTTCAGTTCACCCAATTCAGGAAATTAACAGAAATTTCTAAATGACAGGCAATTTTCAATTCAAACCGAATTTCACTCTATGAATTGGCTTAATTGAAATGGAGTTGACCCTCAGCTCTGGTGGTGCTGGATCCTGGTGAGAGCCTACTTGAGTCATTGGCTATATGTACAGGGGCTTCATATATAGATTTAAGCTGGATATATGCCAAAGCACATCAGATATTCTGATAGAAAATTGATGAATCAGCTACGCTTGAGTGATGTAACAGAATACATTACAGATGACAGAAAGAGTGAGCATTCTGTACCAAAATGCACTTTAAAAGATGCTCTCACAACCCTGCCAGAAACAAGCGCAATGCGCTAACCAGGCAGCAGACAGTAGTATAGTAGACAGGCACTTCAATGCAGAAAATGGGACGTTAAATATCAAGGCCACTGTTACATAAAACCCTCCATCTTCAAGACATCCTCACCGTGAAATGGTCATTTGACGGGTGATTCTCTCCATATCTGTGAATACCTGGTCTGTTGGGTTTATGAGCGATTTCACAACATGGGTCTGTTAAACCATTCATCATTCGTTTAGTCACTACAATGTCCACCCGGATCTACACATCTCTGGATTACATAACGGTAAACGTATAAAAGAGAACTTCAAAGGCAATGCCTGTACCTCTATGAGCATGTGAGAAACACAGCTTTGGGCGGGGCCCTCCACTGGTTCACTCAGAATAACCGTCTGCCAGACAAGCCAGCGAGAAATACTCAGGACCACCCTCAAAGCATCTTGAAGGCTTGGAAAGAACAAAGCATTTGTCTAGTCTTGTAAAACGCAGGAAATGCCACCAAATTACTTTTTGGTCATACCTTCCAGAACGTAGACTCCTGTGGTCATGTACCAGAGAACATCAAACATCACAGCAAGTTTATTGAAGAGTCACGCATTACAGTGTCTTTCACCACTGCCCTTAGTAGATGGATAAGATGGCACGCCACCTCTCTTTGTATATACTTACACTTTCATGTTCAGGTGAAAACATATTTACTCCTACCATCTGAATGTGGTTCATGTATGTGTGATTCATGTTAGGTCATACCTTCAGTCATTGTGCCTTGCTCACTGCTAGCTCTTTACAGTAACAGAGGCATTACAGTAACACAAGCATTACCCATTCAGGAGCTAAAGAGAGGAAGCAATCTCTGAAATGTATATGGGGTAAGTTGACATCAACAGCAGATCACTTTGACTCAACGCGGCAGCAGGCACAGTCTCGGAGTCCCTGCTCAGGCTGTGCAATTTTCTTCCCAGCTGGTGCACGGCTCCTGGGCCTGCCGTGTTTCATTTTAAATCAGGTCTCTCTCTCTCTGCGACAGCCGATGCAGGGCTGTCAACCGGCAGTATCTCGCTGAGATACTGAGATACTAATCTGGGAGCCTCCGAGGGCCTGCGAGTCGAACCGGCTGGCCCTTTCTGCCCCTGCGTCCGATGGGCGTGTCCACCTCCGCACGCGCTCCCTCTGCCCCCTGACTCAAAGGGACATGTTGAAAGGTCCTGCCCCTTCTGGCACTGGCAGGCATCCACCGCAGCCTTGTAATTACGCCCGGGGTCAGGAGGCGGGGGGGGGGGGGGGGGGGGCGTCGGGAGGCGGGGGAGCAAGGTGGGGAACTTTCCGTCATAGCGGCGTGCAGAGCACCACAAGTTGACCGGAGAGCGGGTATAATGGGCCCGAAAAAAACGGCCCTGCCAGAAAACATCCTGCTGGGAATAGTGGAAAAGAATGTGTTGTTACCGCAGTTGGACAGAGAAGTTTCCTCTGCGAGTTTAATTCCAGGTTTGGCTGCACGTGTGGCTGAAAAAACACTGTGGCTCAGCTCAAAGCCTCGTGTTCGTGCCACTGTCCCCCTGTGTGCGCTCGCTGGAAAAAATGAGCTGTGTAAATTACACATTCGACAGAATTCAGGCTTCCATATCAACTATGAACTGCCAGAGAAAAGGACTGCACCACTACAGGTACACGCAAATCACCAAATTAACAGGGTACCATAAACAGCTGGCAGGTAACATCTGCTGGATATTTTGGGGGTTAGGCAACACTTCCAAAGCAAAAAGAGACACAGTCTGCTCTCTTCCGCAGATTGCAACATAAAGAGCATGGTATTCAGTGAGCCGTGACCTGAGACCAGATGTCCCAACTTGACTAATTTGGGTCAGAGATCCTTCAGATTAGCCACAGCAAAGGTGACAACAGAGGGAGGTCTTCTTCACTTGAAGGAGTTTTTCTGTCCAAATCCTTGAATTTATAAGATGTAATTTTTTTCCAGATTAAGCCTACAAAAGTGGGGAGGGAGTGACAGGTGAAAGGTCAGAGAATGAATGTGAATCCTTCTCTGAGCTGCTCTGAAATGTTCCATTGCCCTTGCTTGGACTATGGCAAAAAAAAAAAAAAAAATCTCGCCGTACGTGAACAGCCGTGACACCCTCTCTTCTGCATGGTTTTAATTATGTGTTTAAGTGGTGCAAGCTACCGCCGAGAAGAAAGGCAACCACAAAAAAAGCATATTTACTTTTACGGGCCACTCGTGAATGTGCCACAGGTGAGGAGTGAATGGATGGTTATGAAACGGATTTATTGACAGTGTAGCCAACCTTCAACATGTTCGCAGTCAGTGCGAAACATGTTTTTGTTTAAGTCAAGGCAAAGGGAAAAAAATGCTGTTTATTACAGCCTATGTGGCGTAATATTGATAGCTATTTAGTGACCTGTCTGACCCCATCTTGAAGCCTGGGCCTTCCTCTTCCAACCCTTCCAAAACAGTCATGCTGAGCCCTCAAAGTCAAAGCATATCTGCGACATATCATATTCTGTTTTAGTCTCTATATTACAGGAGGAACACTCGAGGGTGTGAAATAAAAAATCAAAACATCTGTGCTGCTTCTTTATACTGTACCTGTGTTTTGTGAACACGGCCTTTGGACATTACTAGACGCAATATTCGTTTGTCATTTCAGGCTTAGGTCAATATTTCTTTTGGCTGTTCCTAGGCCACGTAAGCTGCAAAGTGCAAGTGTTCAACAGTTACGGTCTCCAAGGTGCAAAAAGCGTGCTGTTCATCTATTTCAACATTTTCTTGAAATACTCTCACTGCCCACACAGTGTCTCCAAATGATACTGCTCTGAGAACAAAATCAGTTTTAATTCAGGTCACTTGCATTAAACGGTTTTAGTATTTTATACTGGCAGTAGCTCCCCTTCATCGCTGTTTGAGCTCAACTTTTCCAGGCATGCGTCATTTCCACTAATTAAAAAGGAATCTTTTGCCCATCCGTGAAAGAACTACTTCAAACTTAGGCAGCAGTTGATTCGGATGCCCTAGTCTAGTGCCAGAGAGTTCTGCATGAGTCAATTGAGTTTTTAACAGTTTGATATTTTCAACCGACAACTCTGCCAACATGATCTCACAATTCACAATTTACAGCCCTCGTGAGAGTAATTTGCAGCCAAATGCACAAAGCAAAAAATGTGACTACCTTTGAAAATGCCGTTTACACTGGCAGTCGTGCACTCGGCCTCACAACTTCTCCTCTCCCCTTCTAAAGACAGTGGTGTTTTCCCAACCTCCAAAAGAAATGGTGGTTGGTAGGCTGCAGTCAGTATTTGCAGCTTTCCTGAGACACATGGATTTTCACACAGTATCTGATGTTAATCATTTCCCTCTTGATGTGGATCTTCTCAGAATGCAGCTTGCACACTACTTTTACACAAAAAAATTCTCAAAATAAAGTTTTATATATGTTTATATCAGGGAGATATACTCTCCTTTGATCCAGCCATTTCCTTTGAACATGGCTGAATACAGCATCTGACTGGAATTCCTGTGACATTCCTTTGCTGCCACTTGAATTTTGGTCGATTTCCTGGTGAAATTTTAACATTTCCAAACATCTTGGAAAACGCAGTGCAGACTTGGTATCTTCCTTTTCCCAGGATGATTTTACCACAGGTGTCTTGATTAGCGATTAGGTGAAAAAAACAGGAGATTATGGGTTTTGTGCATGTCATGCCGCATAGCCTTGCAACAGCTCTCTCCAAACATAACCATTTGCTTCCTGGGGAAAAGGAGCAAACCCAAGCAAGCCTCGTAAATTCAAAAGCAGCTCTTCAAAAACAACTCTTGGTTGGAGCCACGGTTCTCTCCGGATTCCACCACTGCAGCTCTTTTCTGGCTGGCCTCCCAGCAAGCACTATCAGACCTATCCAGCTGCTTCAGAACGCAGCTGCTGGACTGATCTACAACCAGACCGACATGCTGTCATGTCGCACCACTCCTCACTTCTCTACATTGGCTACTAGTAATGGTTCTGATAAATTAAACACTCTGGTTCTTCCCTGCCCAGAACTAACAAAAAATGACTCCCATACATACAATCTATTGTTACACCCTACACTCCTGATAGGACTACTTCACTCCATTAACTCTTGTCACCTTGAAGTCCCTTCCTGGAAGCATCACTCGTCTTGTTCACGTCCCTTCTCCACCCCTGCCCTTGAGTGGTGAAGTGAGCTTCCCATATGTATCAGAACAGCAGAATAGCAGCACACTTTCCTGGGCAGACTCAAATTTTTTGATCATGACTGATGAAATGTCGAGGATATTGACATTTTGGTCTCGTTCAATTCCCCTCTCAGATGCAGAGAGTCCACAAATGAGCTCCAAGTCATAGAAAGTGGAGTTAAGATACAGGTTAGCAGAGGCGTGAGAACTGGCTCAGCAATGTGCAGCATTCCTGGTTCTCCAAAACCGGAAAAGTGCCCTGAGCTCTCAGGGGGACAGGTCAATGTGGGTCGTAGTGCTGTTACTGTTTTAGCCCCTCTGTGTTTGTCACAACACTTAAAAACACCTTCCAGATAGCCTAACTAACCCGTAACAATGGCAGGGTGGGATACAAGGGGGTGAACATGATTTCTATGGCAAACACCTTATAAATGAGCTGACCGAAAGGAGATGAGAAGGCAGACCTGCCAAGTTCACTGACTGTCCATCTACGTGTCTTCCTCAGTCACACCTTGGACGTGGCCACTGAAAGGTAAACGAAAACCTCAGTTTAAAATAATAATGAAAAGCAGGCCCAAAACATATTCCAAGCTCCGCAGAGGTTTTTAATGAGCAGATAAATGGCCAGCTGGCTAAAGAACAAGCCGTTTAAAGGAGCACACAACACACTGCGAAAAAGATCCATGAACCTTGCAGTTCTGGACAAGATGTCCTTCTGCTTTTGCCACTACATTTTCATATTGTCAGAACTGTGACCCCTTCTCAGAGTTCCGTGTCAGTCTACATGTTTAGATTCATTTTTGTTTCTTTCAGTATCCACAATGCATTATCTATTCTACACTAATGTTCAGTTTTATTTTTTTATTTTTTTCAAAAGATACAGCAGGCTAGCAAAAAATATGGATCAAAGGTGAGCCGAAGGCAGGCTATCTCAGTCTCTCAGCATCAAGTGTGAGAGAGGTCTTGCCCAGAAGAAGCACCTGTGGCATGATATCAAACAAATTAAGACCACATGAGCCCCCCGCCCCCCACTCACCCCCCCCTTCCACTGAGCTACAGCTTTGCATTCCCTGCGCATCGCTCTGCCAGGATGGCTGCGCTGGCACGCCTGGGACAGCCGTCACGCAGGGCCCACAGCGCCTCCCGGCCTCCTGACGAGCTGTCTGAGCAACGCAGGGGGGGTTTAGGCCCTCACCTGAACCGCAGTGCTCATACATCCGAACACGATGAAAAAAATGTCTGCACACACTGAATAAACAGCCAAAACGCAAGGCCTTTCCAACAAAAGTAAAATTAAAACACTGCGAACACATGCAAATTGTAAATAGTAACAGTCAAGCTGTCACCCTCCTCAGATGAAAAGTATTAAAATAGTTTTTTTATTCTCATTCTTAAGATGCACAAACTGACAGAAAAACAAAACAATCAACTGTAGTCGTTTGATAGTTTGCACATGTACCTACGATGTACCGATTTGCCATCAAAGGTACTTTTAGCCTTGTACGTTTTCATGCTGGACGCTGCAGTGGAAACTGGCAGGTTCAGCTTCATACGAATATTTTCATAGTCATCACCTCATCTGTGGAGGTCACTAACCCTTAAAACGTCTATACATTTTGCTGTATGCTGAAGCAGAATTGTGTTTGAAGATTAAAGCATGGGATGCTTCTGTTTTTAGATTTTCATTGATTTTAATTTCACATGAGCAAAAATATTGCAGTCATTTTTTTCCTGTTGAAGCAGTTTTTCTTCAAATTTAAAAAGAGTATGAATAAATAATGAGGGTACTGTACTTCCAGTGTCTACAATTAGTGGAAGGGGTGCCCCGTTCTTGTCTTAAAGCTGCACTATGGAATTAGCCTTCCAGCACTCTCTGGGTGGAGTGGTAAAAGTTAAGGTGCGAACTTGCTAATTAGCCAAATTAAGATCTGTGGAAGACAAAACCCTCCTAGACTTTGACCAATTTAGGAGAAGAATTGGATACCCCTACAGTGTACATTAGGGCTATGAGGTGTATTGTGTGAGCCTCACTTTGATACCAAGTAACAGCCAACGAACTTGACATGTGCCAGTTGTAACTCCTAGCTAAGTAGGCCTGTTTGTTTATCCTCTAAGGCTATATAACACTCAAAGCATCATTACATTCCACTACCGCACCTTGTCTGAGGGGTTAAATGTGTTAAGAGTACTTTAAACATGCTTTCCAGTCATACAGATCAATAATTATCCTCAGCTTTCAATGAGATTTTTGAGACAGTTTTCAAAAATATTTCATTTCTCTACAGACACAGTGGGTAATACACTTCTTTAAGCGTGGTAAATACTATTGGTAAACACCAGCCACAGATGACTTCTGTTTGGCCTTACATGCCATCGAGCTAGCCAATGTATTAGCGATATATGCATTTAAAATTGCTGGACTTGATAGTAAATTACAACAAGTGATCTGAATGAGCAAAAACGATGGACATACTTGGCTCACTGCAAAAGAAAAGGTGAACTTTTTTTTAGACATGAGCAATGTCCTACGACCTTCCAAGGAGAGTGAGGTATTTGACTACTTGCCACCACTTTTAAAGAAATTTCCGAGATGAAGGCATTTTCCAGTGTTTTCCAAGAGTGTGGAAGCTCTGCTTAAAGGAGAGGCCCGGTGGCCAAACCCCGGGCTTTCTGAAGACAAGGGAATCACGCTACAGTACGCTGTATGTGTGCAGCAGAAAAGTGAAAGTGTGGCGCTGCATTTTGACAGGTTTTACGAGACGTTTACACTGCGAGGGAGAGCTGCCGGGTGGATGCGGTGATTCAACCCTGTGGTTACGACCAGGAGGCAGGAACACAAAGGCACAAACAAAGCCAGCCCTTTATGGCAAACAGCACTCTGACCCCGCTGAGAGCTTCCAGGAGGAAGCCGGCAAGACTTTTTACAACACCTTAATGGCGGAGGCCTACTGCGCCGTCCACTGTAATGACACTTAATGACCTTAAGTTGCGGGGGTGGTGAACTGCGTTCGGGATTTAATGGGACCTTCGCAAACCGTTGTGAGTAGATAGCAGAAGTGTACAGTATGTACCTCAGGCAGGCTGAAGTCAGAGTAGCTGCTGCACACAGACAGGAAGTCCTCTTCGGGAAGAAGGAGTTGGAGTCTGGAGTCGATGTGACGGAGCTGGTGTAGTTCTGCAGGTTCAGGGGTATAGCCCTCCCCTGCTGGCACAGACACAGCCCTAAGAGAGGGGGCTACCTAGAGGGAAACAATGCCAGGATATGAGGGAGTGTTCTATCTATCAAAAAACAGAGCAACTTACGTAACCTCCTAATACAGGCTGATGCATCTTTTACCTCCCAAATAATTTTCAATGCATGTGTCAGTAATTAATACATGTATGTAATTCAGGAATGAATTTTCTCCCTACAAATCAGATTCCTTACTTTACACAAAAGGTCTAACACCAATTAGGATTAATGAAATTTTGAACAGGGGTTTAAGATTTTGGGCAAGAGTGTTGCCAACGCTCTCACTGTTGGTTCACCAGACTGAGCAGCATTTCAGCAAGCTTTTAAATATTCCTTTTTAAATTAGCCTTGACCTACTTTGCAAAATTCTGCTCTGGGGTATTTGATAAATATTCTGATAAAATGGGGTCAGTTGGCCAGTAAACCAAACTACTGTCACACATTACACGCTCACTTAGAGAGGCACTCCAAAAGCAATTTTCTTGCACCTGGTGTTTGTTTTTGGAGTGGGGACAATAACCTTATTGCTGTGCAATGTGGATCTTGCCAAGTCTCAATACTTCCAATGAAACAGTCCAAACAGTGACCCCTCTCTCTCTCCCTGTTTCACAATAAATAAATGTCCTGGGTAACAGACTGTCTTATAAAACAGTGGGTGGCCATGAGGTCTCTCTGCCTGACCTCAGTGGTAAAGTGAGATTTTTCAACCTGCTGGCCTAAACACATCATCATCCCTTAGTGTGAGTGCAAAGGCTGCTGAAAGGTCTGGCCTCTTTTCAGCTGCTGATCTTAGCTGCGAATCAGTGCCCAGGCCTGAGCAGCGACATAGAGCCCTGAATCATCCTCTTGGCACCGAATGCTCTACAACCCTCAGATTCATCAGACAGAACATACATGACATTCTAAAGTATTTCATATCCTACCTTAACACATCAAAATATTTTGACATAAAGTGTCAAAAATCTTTGAGCGACACTGTGCTTTACATACTTCAAAGAAAGACTGGAGATTCTTTGAAGATAATGAGACTGCACATACAGCCACAGGCAGCCCTTGCCCTTAACAATGATAAACAATTACAGTCCTGAGGTGCAACCTGGCCTCTTGGTTTCATTTTGCCAGACATTAATTTGAAGTCCTTACAGGTCATTACTGGATAAGAAAACTAGCTTTGTATTCCAGGTATAAACCAGATGCAAACTAAAAAGCAACTAAAAGTGTCAGGATGTCAGTCCTCCAAGACAGGAACTGGCCACAATTCTAGAGACTACATACGTATTGATGCATAGAGCTATACTATAGTTTCAACAGCAGATGGCGACAGAGTCAAAGTCACAGACCAGTATCTCTTTTTTATGACTTCACAACAATAAAAATTGTGGGTTTGATCAGAATTCTTATTCTTCATCTACATCAACTATCAGCTTATAAAAACCCTCAGACCATTACGCATAGAATTGTTTTTAAGAAAGGCCTTAGGAAGGCAAAAAAGTTAGCCTGTTGTAGCTTTTAGTTTATACTAAACAGATCAAATATGATCTTGAAAAGACAGTTACTATCCAAGCTGCTTGCGTTAGCTAGCACAATGTTTTCGGTCAAAGGGCATCGCCTCCAAACAAGATTGAACCTGCAAAAAGACAGGCATCTAAACATAAATCCGTTTCAGTGGATGGACACAGTACTTCCACAGCAGGAAGGCTCATTAAGTTTTTAAAGGTTTCTGATTAAAAAACTAAAAGCTAAAAATAGTGCCTCTCTGAGGCAATAACAACATGAATTTTGGATCACTAGGCTTTAGATTAGCGCTCTCACGGCTGCAGATTTATGTTGTCTTGTCAGTGCTGCGACTGAGGGGCCATATATCCTACTTTATTGCCTGAAACAAAAACAGCTTAATGCTGCAGCACCCACTGTGGTTGCTCAATAGCGACAGTTTAACTGTGTCTTTGGCACAGCAGCGAAACACTTTTTTACAAACTCAGTGAATGCTTTCAGTTTGTCTCTTGCTTTTTTAAACATCTATTTGGAGAACTCTGCTGGTTACTGGCATGAAACGAGATCAAAGTCAAAGAGATGGGACTGAGGCACATTTTTTCCACTAAGAGATCGTCGTCCTGCGACGATCACAGGACCTGCATCGCTTTTCCTGGGAACCCTTGCCTGTGCCCAGGTACTGTGCAATTGAGGGGTGAATATTCCCACTGCGACTGCCCGGAGGATCTTTACTGAACCACTCCGGGT
The DNA here is from genome assembly GCF_013368585.1 of Megalops cyprinoides. Classification (NCBI taxonomy): domain Eukaryota; kingdom Metazoa; phylum Chordata; class Actinopteri; order Elopiformes; family Megalopidae; genus Megalops; species Megalops cyprinoides. The sequence continues at coordinate 30,029,866 of NC_050594.1, forward strand.
CAGTAGGATCCGGTCAGAAAGTGTCACCAACACACTTTGGGTGTGAACATTCTCCTGTTTTGCTGCACAGCTGGTGACCAGACACTTACGGAAGTTTCCAACTTCACATTCAAAGAATAACATGGTCAGGCTCAGTGTCCATCAAAGCGCAGCATGGACCTGCTACTCCCATCATGCTCCGCATAAGCAGTGAGGGACTGTGCAATTCGCCATACCCTCAGCCCTTACGTCAAGCCAGTGCTTGTTCCAATTACACTGAGAAAGGAAAGTATCACTATGTAGGCATGTTTATTACTGGTACCTCTGGTCCTCAAAGTCTGACGGCTCACAGATAACAGTTCCACGAATTAATAAAATACAGCTATAATAAGTCTATAAAGCACTGTGATAAAAAGAAGCGTGGCCTGCAGTTGATTATGGGTCCTGCTGGATGGTTCCAGGTTCTCTGCCTGGACGCAAGACCTCCGGTCATTCGTGCAGGCTCCTCGCTGTCATAGGATCCAGCTACTTCCAAAAGACTTCAAAAGGCACTCTCGCTGTCCAACAGCCATTCATAACCGAGGGCCTGACAACAACAGGAAGTCTTAGCTGACCCTATAAAATCTCAGAGTATGTGCGCTCCACACACTGGCTTATCTGAACCACAATTGCTGCAGAATTGCTCTAAAAGGGGACCAAAAAATAAAGCAATACGTTTCATGGCCAGACTTCAAAAACTTTGGCAACGCCTTCAAGAGAGAGAGGGTAGCTCTAGTGAGCCTTAAATATTCCCGTATGAGAAAGGTAAGTTCCACATCCTTACACTAAGAGCACAGAGCTCACCACACCTGCCCCACAAATCGGTTTCAGCTGCCAGGACTGCTGCAGTCAAAAAGGAACCTCAAACATGAGAGGTGGGCATCATGGGAGGCTGTCTACTGGATGCTGCTTCAAACCACAAGGACACTCCCCAGTAGCTAGCCTCACAAGGCGCTTGTCTTGAGCACAGACTGAGCCCTGCAGCCTGGGTTCGAAACTGACCACGTCATCCGCCAATGACAACCGGGAACCCAGAGCAGCAGAACAAACCACCTTTGTTCCGCCAGACTTAGGGGTGGGCGGGTTGGCCGGGGTTTCGTAGTCTCACTGCTTTCAGGCCCACCGCGATTTGTCAGGTACATAGTTGTTCAGATGACATCAGTGGAGCAGCTCTTATCCTCCAGCTGGCCCCCACTGCCCTGCACTGTGTGATGGGAATAAGAGCCGGCAGCATATGCACGCGTTGAAGGATTGCATTCATCTCACCTGCGCTCCTGCATGGCTGCAGACTATCACAGTGAGTCTAATGTACAACTGCACTGTTGAACATGAAATGGTTAATGGTTGAAAAACAAGCTAAGTGGATGACAGGGTTTCTGGAATCACTGTAGGGGCTATCTTACATATTAAATGGTGGCAATGCAGTAATCTATTGACTGAATAACATGAAGGAACCACTGTTTACTCCATACTATACATTACAGAGGGGAGGCAAAGATTAGGTCCCGGAGGCTTTGACAAGGGAAAACGTGACCACTGATTCACTGCTCTTACCAGATGTGTAAAGCCGCTCGGGGCATTCTGAACAATTACTCTTACATCTCAAGGCTTTAAGTAAATCCAGCCTTCAGGAAATAAGTGGAGATCCCATAAATCCACTCCATCCAAGGGAACACAAAATTCCTAAAAATGCAACGCTTGACAAAAACTTACCACCCAGCTACAGGCACATATGAAACATCAAAATAGGAATATTGACATTTCCATTTGCAGAGGAAAGAATTTTATTTTCTTAATGCTTTTTGTTGTTGTTGTTAGAGGTATTAATTTCACTGTGACTATTTGGTATTTGGCTCAGTATGTTAGCATGACCATTTCTTTCCAAGTTCAAATGAAAGGGTTGCAGTATGAAAAGTCACCACTAGAGGTCAGGGTCAAGTCAAAGGGCCAAGGGCCTGTAATTGCACTTGCTGTGGGGTCTTGACCTTTTTAGATTGCAATGTGTGATACGGTGAACAATATATATGACTTATTTACTTTTAATGTAAATGCAAAGGTTTTACAGAAATGTGCCTGAGGACACATTTCCTTATCAGGTGTCGCTGCTATCATGAACAAAGAAAAGTAAAAGACAGATATGATATAATCTATCCAGTATCAACGGTAAACATGGTGTTGGACTCACTTAGAAAAAGTAGTTACACATGAAACTAAGGTTTTGAAAGGAGATGCTAACTACAGACATTGTTCATAAACGCAGAGCAGCTACATCTCATACCATACATCTTTGGGTACATGTGCTAAATGGTAAAGTATTCTTTTACATTTAGCATCTCATACCTGTGTATCTCTCCAGTCATATTAGTAGTCTTTCATGATTGTCGGCTTATTTGATAATTAACATTAATTCTGGATATATTTTCACATCAATAAAGGAGAGTTAAACAGTATTACACTGTCTAACTCCACAGCAGAGATTTCCACATGTGCAACGACAAATGTACCAAAGGTTCAAAAATGAAATACAAGACACCCTTTGTCACAAAGGCAGATGATAATTAACATGCCTTCTGCTGCCCACTAAAAGCAGACACATTCCTCTGGGAATTTATGACAGTCGATGATGCCACACGTTTCGGCTACGGCCCGCAACATGGAAGGATCCCACGTGAACTGTAAAGAGTGCTTCACATCTGGTTTTGGATGCTGGAAATGACCAGCTTGGGGCTGCCTGCCCTGCAGGTCGTCAGCACGTCATCAGTCACGTGGGGTGCGGCTCTGACCTACATTATCACATCTGTCTCTGCCCCCCGCTGTAGGCGCTGACACACTGACACAGAGCTGCGAGGAGGACGGCCACGTCAGGAGCAGAGAGCGCCATCTTTGTTAGGAATCCCCCTACAGGGTGATCACCGCCGCTGGGTGATTTCCTTCAGACACAACACTTTAACATAGCAATATGGGGTTCTACTTTTAATGCACTCGTTCCAGATGTCTGTGTGCTGAAACATGTCTAGTCAAGAAGACACAGTGGTACCAGAAGACACAATGGTAGAGGATCATACTGCATAATTGTCATGGAGTGAGAGTTTTGCACCTGTGGTCTGCGTTAATGCATGCTTTGGAGACTTGAGGCTGAGGAAAGACTAAGCTTCACTCGACTGTGTAAAACATGCTGAACAAAGAAAGAAATCATGCTGCTGTTTGCTGAAAATATTAAGCTCCTCAATACAACGAAGATAGTTTGATGTACCTTCGCAAAACATGTGCGACATGATTATGCTGATTAAACTCAAAGCATTTTAGTTTTTACAAAAAACAGAGGGAGGTATCCTGTTCTGTCGAGCTGACACCATCCTAAATGCATATGCTAAGCATATGCAAACGGAAAGCTAAGCTGCCCGATTCGGGTGTGGAAGAAAAAATTAAATCAACTGTGTCCATCATACATTAATTTTTGCAAGCAATCTGTGGTTCGGGAGATGTGTAATCTGTGTGTACATGCGGGTCAAGTGGTTCCCTGGGTCTCAGCTCATTATTCTAATAAAACTGTGAAGGACAAAAATATAATTTCAAAAACTGGCTTCAAAATCTAAAGATGAATTCAGAGAAAAACAAGTCCTTCACTGCCGATGTGTTAATTGGATGACACAAGGACATATGATGGGAGAACCTCAGAGAAAAGAAACTCAGAAAAGACCTTTATGATCTACAATTACATTTTCATTTCCCCAGGTTTAGGGTTCTGTCCATTTCCATTGAAATTCACATGCTACTAGGCCTGTGCCTATGGCCCCATGTGCCTGTGAGGATGCTGTGCTTTCAGTGGTGGAAGGCACATCTCCACCTCTGGATATGCTGGCATGGGGCACAGAGCAGCAGTGCTGCTGTATGTATGAGAGCGGAGAGGTTCTGGGTGTGAGGGACCAGAGTGTGACTCCCAGATGACCTCCCCTTGGACACCGCTCCCGATCAGGACGTACCTCTTCATCGGCCGGCTCCTCGTCCCCATCATCCACATCCCAAAGGATTTCCGCTAGCCGCGCCTTCTCTGCCGCCGTCATGACAACTTGGCTCCCAGCGTCCCTTGCCAGCTGTCACATTACCAGATATGTCACCACACAGCTGTGTCCGGCCAATACCAGGGAACGCTCAAACCACTGCTTAATTCAAAAGCCATTTTAAATTTATACATTGATTAAACTCATTAACGACGTGCACTGTGAACCAAAAGCTACTAGTAGCGAAACGACTTGACTAGATATAAGTGAGGTGTATGCCCATAGTTTATGTCCCCCGGCATACCTCTATGTTTTTCTTCACAAAGTCTTGTTTCTTCTTGCCTCTGTCGACTCCACTTTGTCTGCCTTCTGACTGCTCCGCCATCCTCTCCCCGTGACCCACTTTGGAGGAATCTGCCGTTTTACTGTTGTCTGGTTCACCTGAAACCCAGTCACGCACACTTCGCAAAAAAATTCATGCGTGTAAACACATGAGGCTGGGAGCAATCTGGCGACCCTTCCAGATCTGCTCATGACACAGAGGACGCAAAGGGACATAAACCTGTCCAGCTGTCCGGGAAAACCCTTCCACATTCTTTTTTTGTGAATGTTCATTATTGCTGTACATTCACTCGTTTTGTTGTGTTGCTAAAAGGCTATGTAAAAAGCATGACATTTGACAAACTTACCCTTACTGTTGCTGTTACCAAGAAAACAGTAAGGCAAATAACATGAATTATAGTTGAATCAATTCAAGTTCAGCATGCACAGTTTACCTCTGCTTTTCAATGGATTAAAGGAAAGAAAGCATGAAAAGAATAGGCTCACTACAGCTTAACACCAGTGTCCAACAGTATCAAATAGTTGGAATAGCATTCTAGTTTCCAAAGGGTACATTTGTTTTCTGAGATAATGTCGCCACCTAGCGTAAGTAACTGAAAATAGCTTGATTGAGAATTCTAAGGCATTCGAGAACCATGACTAAACAAAAATAATTTAGGCTATGGACCTGGCTCTCTGTCAGCACCATTATGAGACGATGAGCAATGATGTATTGAACTCACCCTTGTTGTCAATTTCACACTGATGCCTGGAGGTACTGGAGGTACTGGCAATATCACCTGTTGAATACATTGATTTCTTAGAGGGACTCAGTTAACTGAACAGATTGGCTTAACAATTTGGCTCCAACCTCAAAGGATCTTTTCAAAATTACATACATTAATTGGCCCAAAGTGTGGACTTCAGTGTTTTGTTGTTGATTTTACCCTGCTGATTGCTCTCGTTCATTCATGCTGCTTACCTTCCTTCCAGTGTTTCTCATCACTGTCATACAGGTCATCTGGAACCTGGGTCCCAAACAGCACATCATACTCTCCCTCTTCACTGGAGCCAATGGCTAATGTTAAGAGACCAAAAACATTTAATGTTATCAACCTATCCGCACTGACCAGGTTAAAGCAGCTTTGCCTTTCACCTCTGAACAGGCTGGTGTACGCAGAAGAAGTATGAGTTCCATTACCCGAGCCTGGCTTTCAGTACTAAGATGCAGGCCTAGTTTCAACTTGACTGCAATACCGAACGTCTGCAGAAGCTGAGTTTGCTGTTTAATGAAATTTTTTGAAAATCTGCATCCCACCAAAAAGGTACCTCTCTTTTACTTCAATCTGTGCAAACTATATACAGAGAGTAGGGCCAGTATATCAAATACCTCCTTCATGTCTTTCTCATCTCCCCCTTCAAGAAATATCAAAAATGAGCAGGCTTGTGTGGCTCTATGGAATGGGGCTTCCACCAGACATACCACTAAATCCACTAAAATATGTCATCCTGGAGTAATCATCACTTAGTAATGAGCAATGGACTACTCAAAACTTGCCTACAGTATGAGTGTTGGGTCATAGGACATTCTGCCATGTTTTCAGCATTTTCTCCACCATTACAGTGCAAAGTAGTATTCCCAAACAAAGTCCTGTAGCTACAGTGTATACACATTTGTTTCAGACACTGGCACCTACGTTGTGCCAAATAATCCATCCTAACCTTGAGAATTACGGTTCTCATATGTGTACTGATTTTCTGAATTACCCAATTAATTTGAAACAGTCATATATGTGCAATGTATTCTGACATACACATTCAAAGCACTTACTGTTGGAGGCCAGGGCCAAAAAAAGTCTCGTATTTTCAGCTTCATCGGCACGTTCAGGTGCCTCTATGGACTTCATCTCCTGCAAGTGGTGAGTGCTCTTTTAAAACTTGACCAACATGCAAAAATGCTGGGTTATAATGAGTATTCCACTTCTGTGAAGTGATACATCCAGATACATTCCAAAACACTACAGTGAGTGTTCAGACCTGTAACTCTTGCCATAGTTTCTGATGGAGTTCCTTCCCTCTCCTCTTGACTTCTTTTTCCTTAGAGATCCTCTGAGCCAAAAGGTTGTCCAGCCTCTTCATTTTACTGATGGCTTTCACAAGCTCTGGATCCTTGCTCTCCTCTTCAGATCCATCAGCATTAGAGCAGTCTGTAGCTTCATTCCATTTCAGAAAGAGGACATTTATCAGCCAAAAATGATGTCTATGAAAATTTCCAAAAATGTTTAGATGAACACAGCCTAACTGTTTGACTTGCTGCATGCAAATTACATTTTTTTTTCTTACCAGTTGTACAAGTATAAACAGTATAAGTATATATGTGCCATTTTTTTCTTCACAGCCTAACTAATCTACCAGGCTGGCACTTCTCTCACACAATAAAAGTGATATGATTCATTTTCATGTCCTGTCTGAATAGTTAATGCTTCTAATAAAAACACTGCACCATACCCACCAGGATCAGGGGAGCAGTTGCCAGGTAGAGACTCTTTACCGTCCTCTGCTTGCACAGCGGTGAGCTGAGAAGGTCCTGCATCCAATAGTCTGTGGGGCACATCTTCAGAGGGGTTTGAGGAGAAGTTTTCCGAGGAGAGGTTTAGGTTTGCACTCCTGCATTCCTACACAGAATAACGGCCGCGAGGTTCAGGCTGAAAGAGTAATCACCACTTTCTTCAACTTCTGTTTCAACAATTAAGCTATTTCTGGCTAATTCCATGGGAAATGAAGGAAGTTATGATGTTCTTTCCATGTGTGGGGACCAAGGCCTTCATTTATCAACCATGTAAATGCCCAAGTTGTGTACCACTGTGTCCCTAATAATAAAGGCCAGAAAAATGGGATTAATGTGCAGCCAGAGGAAGTAAGGGATGAAGACCCACTGTTAGACAAGACACCAGTACCACCAAATGAGGCTGTTGTTCAAAGACGGCATGACATCACAAGGCACATATTACAGGTGCAATTTCACTTTACCAGATAATACATTCCTTATTCTTTCATAACAGAAAGGAAAGCATTTGCATTTCACCAAAGAAGTATAAATGAAGTTTCTGCAGCTGTGTATGGCTAAGTAATTAGAACAGTAGAAACATTGTGCTGTGAAGATTTAACCATGTCCCTCTCAGATATATGGTATATTCTTCCTGTTGAGGTAAAACCAACAGCATCTGCCAAGACTTAGTCCTGTGCTATGCACTAGGACTGCAACAGGAGTCGTCAGGGATTCAAGAGGAGCAATTTTATATTGCACTGAAAATAATAATCTGTTTATTGAACAGCCTTGCCTAAGCAATTATGAGTCAGTCCAGACTTCATAACTTTTCATCCCAGAGACATTGAGAGATCAGACTAATTGTATTGAGTTTTTGTTCTCATTCAAGTCCCATGGTATGAGTGCTGGCAAATATGCTTCTCTTTTTGGCAATCATCTCACAAGATCACCTCCCCTTTCCAACACCCACATTCCCTCTAAACCCCCAAAATGCAGTTTATCTGAGGAGGTGTTTGTCCTATTACAGCAAGATGTCTAGTAAAATTTTGAGAAATTACTAGACACTCTAGAGAACTGGGAAATTCCACAAGGACATGTCAACATGTTACCCAATAACCCTGCAATTAATTTAACCCTTTATTTCAGTCTTTCGACCAACATGAGGATGTTCACAGTGTTTGAACAATGTACACAACTGCTAGTCTTGTGTTTAGATGTAATCCTGCTCACATGGTCAGCCAAATAATTACATTAAGATGAAGACTAAATAACATTACATCTTCAATTAGTAAGATTTGCCTATGTTCAACAGCCCCAATATCTGAATTGTCAGAGGACTGCTGAATTTATCTGCCTGTTCAAGTGCTCCTGAATGCTCTTATAGAGGACTATGTGTCTAAGCATTAGCATTTTTTGGTCAAATAAATATTTGAACCCAAGAGAGCAGCAGCCCAAAATATAGTGCATCATGTATTCGTTTAGGAATCTAAAAGTGAAAACAAACTGCTGTTAGCTCCTAGTCACCCTTTTTATTCATTCAAATTATTGTTCTTTCATTGTTCAATACATGTTACATGCCATATCCTACCTACTGTATACCTGTAATATAGCATTGCCTCATACGGTTTACTTCGTGTGGCACGAAACATGTGGAAAACATTTTTGACTGATAAGAAAATTAACACAATTACTGGGGCTGAGAAGAGGGATGAAGGTGAATGGAGGTGGATAAATACATCGCGACTGAATAGAGAAATTTTAACACAACTGCCACTGAGTGCTACCTGCGTTTCTGGGACATCGGGACTTAGGATTTCCAATGAAGAGACAGCATGGCTGGCCCTTCCTCTATCGTGCAAAGACACACTGGAAACGCGGCTGCCTGGACGAGAACGCTCGCTGGACGCCGGGCGTGAGATTTCATCAAGACTGCCTTTCGTTATGTCCATTGTGATCTAAACAGAAAAGAATAGCATCGGCTACTGATTCAAGTAGCGTCACGTTGCAGTCATTTTTGTGATTAGCTAGCTGACAGTTTTAAGTAGGCAGCTAACGTTACCAACAGTTCCCTTTTAACGTTAGCTAAAACGTTTTCCTCCAGTCACAATAATAATAGCAAGAAGGACGTTTGACAGATATTTCTCGTCATCTCTAAAGACTAGCAATCTGTGTTCTTGCTAACTTGCTAGATAGCCTACAAACCACTAAGAGCGCAAGGAGCTTCTATGTAAACCAATGAAAAGTTGCTAACTTACATGGTTAAAATTGCTTGACTCCTTTTCATGCAGCGAAGTTTTTTTACCAAGCTAATGTGCTACCATAATCAACTGGGAGAGAAAAGATAAATGAGAGAACAACTGCAACAACAATCATATGTTAGCCGCTTGTTGACAAGCTATATTATGAAAACAAAACTATAATAGGTAACTAGCCATCTTAATGGTACGCACCTTTTCAGTAGCGTTGGCTTGCCGGTTTTCACAAGCGTTCCAGTTCAGCTGGTATCCAGGAACATTAAAATGCCCGGATTAGGTTGCTATGCAAACTCAGGACAACTTTATTGTTTCTCTTTCAAAACCATATGTGGCACCAAATAAATAAATATTATTGCACTACTCCATATTACCACTAATAATTGACAAATATTTTGATTATCTGTACAACTGAATTGTACAACAATTGAATAAGCGTAACTAATTTCATTTAGCATTTTAAATATGTTGCCAGTAGTTAATTATTATCGCTACTAGTTTAACTGTGGACATTGTGTTATTTCAAACTTAGATATATATGAAATGAAGTCATCACAAAGCAAATGCTGCTAAGCCCTGGAAAAGACAGTGTCATGTCTTAAGTAACTTCATCGCATTCGCCCAATATAACTTAAATAACCTCTGGATTAATTTACTTGTACTGACTGTTCTGCACCTTTGTTTTGTGTCTGAACGTTTTTTTTTTTTTTCAAATTGCTTGCCTCTTAATTGTGGTTATATTTAGTCAGCTATAGCTAAATGTTACTCAAATGTAATGTTCTGTATAAGGGCATTGGCTAAATGAGCTTCTGATAATGCCATCATCATTGTCATCATAATCTGAGGAGAGGCTATTTTCCCACTCTGAGAGCATGTCCATAACAATAATTAGGACATCATTCTTGTCCCCAGTACCAGCTTTGGACTAGGGCCTTAATTGATAGCATATGAAAAATGATTTGAATGCCCTGCTCTGCTCTGCCCAAGAAGACAAGGCAGGTATTACATCCAGAGATTATTGCTGAATGAGTTGAAAAGTAGGTGAATGTTGTTGCCATGGTGAATTTTTTCTACAGCTAAGGAGCACTCTCAGTCCATAACCCCAAAGACTGCCTCTCCTACAGACACCTCCTTCAGTTTGCCATTATATTTAAGAGAGGGCTTTTGACAAATTTCAAATATGGTAAATATTTTTCTTTTTTCAAAATTGCTGCTGGTTCTAGGTAGCACTATAATTACTACAATTATTCAGTTTTCCTCTGTGCCCCTGACCTTGACACTAATCCTTTGAATTTAATTTCATGGGGTGGAAAATTGGGTTCTTCTTTCAAGTTATATATATATATATATATGTATATATTCATATGAATTGTAGTCATTCATCTTCCTGAATAAATCATATTGTAAAGTTTGGAGTAAGACTTCAGCAAAGTGACTTTTAAACATGTTATCACTGTAGTTTGGCACGAAACCATCCACTTTATTTTGGTATTACTTCAGGAGACTCTTTAAGTGATTATTTTAGCTGAAATTGTCTCAGCAAATAATCTTGTTGTTTACCCAATCTTTTGCATTTGCACAGTGACCCAAGATAGAAAAACAGAGTTGTTTTTTATCTAGGTATTGATTTGGAGAGTATTGGCCTGGGAAGGTAAAAGTGGGTATTAACGATTCTAGCAGATACATATCATCCATCTAAACTTTTATCTATCCTACTGCCATTCTCACTCTCCAATTTTCTTCCTGCCGTTGTGTTGCCAGTGTAAAACTGAAAGAACAGAAAGGCTGTTTTGATGCCGGATAGCCAGCAAAGTATCAGAGTAAGACCAGCGTCACTGTCCAGTACTGCTGAAACAGGCGTGACAGAGAAAACATCCATTGCTCAGCTGTCTAATCTCATACCCTTCCAATAGAGTCCCAGAACGCCTGCATAAAAGGTATTTCAAAACAGGACTCCCTCTCTAGCAATACATTATACCCTTGGCCTAGAAGAGTCTTTTATCCACAGCAGCATATATTATCCATTTGTTAAGCTGGATCTATTAACTGAAGCTATTCAATATGCAGTTCAGGTTAAGTAACTCAGGTACAAAAGTAGTGCCTCACGCAGGATTTGGAACTTCCTAATGGAGCCTCTTGATATGCCCTCTATCAAGCCCTAGGACAGCCCTTTCAGTTTTTCATCTTGACCTAGCTTATGAGACAGGCTTGAGTTTCATGCGTAAACCAGCAGATTTTCAAGCACGCAGGTGCAGTTCATATATATTTAAGTCATGTAAGCCATATATATTGAAGTCAAGTCTTTATTTAAGTGACAGAATATAGCGCAAGTCTTTGCCACACAAGGTCAGTTAATACTCAAGCTTGGCAACATAGCCATAGAGCAGAAAGCAAACCCAGCTGCTGTCTCCCCTTTCCAGTGTGAATCTGTTCTAACACCCTTGAGAACAACAGTGTTATGCTAAGAAATAAGGTAAATAAATAAAATGTACTGCAACTTTGAGGTAATATAGAATTTTTAACTAATTTTGAAAGCACTGACATTGGTTGCTATAACACCTAAGTACTAACGCCTCTTTTTCTGCTCCCCCTCAGCACTAGTATCATTGAAAATTCTGGTTGGCAGCCAGGTCTGCTAGCTACAAGGAAAAGCCAGGTTTTGCACAATCTGTCCTAGTGTGTCAGAGGCAGCCCTGTTGATACTGTCTTCATCAGTAACATAACAGGAAATGAGAGGACCACAGTACTTCTATCACACCAGACAGACCCAATGGTGAAATATTGGATTGCTCCAAGAAACTGAACCAAGCCATTATTTCATGCCTGCTAACCATTTGCCAGGATGTAAATTTATTCAATGGCACATTACTGCATGCAGCCAAGATTTCCCCAGTCAAGGCAGATGCGCAGATGCTTTCCAAAGTGGGCCCTCGGGCACACCGAGGTGGCCACATGCCCACTTGCAGAAGTGCGATCTGATAAGCAGATTTCCCACTGCGCCACCAGGCCCCCACTCTCTGCGCGTGACTGAGCAGACTGCATACCAAACCATCCATTAAATGGCACTTCCTCTCATCTGTCAAGCAAGATCCACCCGAACCCAGCAAGATGAGTCAGGCCAACTGAAGACACCGCCTTCCTGGGGGACGCCGTGGCTGTGACTGCCCATCTGATGAGGCCCATACTCTCAGGCCGCTCCACGGAGGGAGTAGCTCAATCAGCCCACTAAATGAGCTGGATCCACAGGTGTAAATCATATTCAACAGCACAGGCAGCCCTGCTAGACAGAGTACAAGAAATACAATAGACTATTTGCATGAAGCAGTTATATTATATCTGAGCATGGCCCCTTGTGTTGCCCTTAAGGCATTTGTTTATCTTCTTTGTTTCAAATTTCTACTTCAAAACAAATAATATTAAGTTGTTGGTAATTATTTCTTATTGAATATAACAAATTGATAACTGCTTTGCAGTTTGTGGGTTCGTTCGTAAATGATGATATTCGTTAACTGCTTGTGTCGTTTGATGACGTCACTTGCGGTTCAGACACCTTGCGGTTAAACTGTTTCTGGTTCGGCAGGTAAGTAAGAGATACGTGAGGCAAAATCGAAATATAAGCTACTGTGAAGCATCTTAAAGGCAATGCTGTAAACTGAGTTATCTGACATGTTGTGTGAACATATATTAGTAACAATTTATTTAAAAACGATGTTTGATAAGTTATCTTAGTAGCGATTTGTTCGCTATCATACATAAGTTAATGACAATGCTAGTAGCCATGGTAACTGCTACCTACGGTACAAAACGGCAATATATATTTTGTTTTACAGCTATGCACAGTAGTATTTCGTTAAGAACACAGACACTTAATATTTTGTATTGTTTTTTATTTACAGTTTTCACCGTATGCAGCATGTATGAGGAAATGTCAAAGTAAGTGGTCAATCTTACTACGACTCTCTTCATTGGCAACGGTTTAACTTGGTGTTTAGTCAGAGTTTCGACACACTGCACGAGAACACTACACCCGTTGTCCATGGCTTGACTGACAGCTCAGGATAAATGACACATGCAGGTAATCAGCTGACAACTTATTCTTCTCTCAGAAATGATACTGAGTATTATATTTGTAGTGCCATCTGCCATTGAACGCAGAACAACGGGAAGGCATAATTAATAATGCAAGTGGCTGTGATGGAAAGCCCGGGGTTTGAACATGGCTGGATTCTGTGTTGCTGAGCAACACACAAACTGGTATTCCAGGCAACTGTAAAGCATGAAAGACAGACAATATATACAGAAAGGTATCTTGGAGAAATCTCTCAATATCTCAAGAAAATTTATTGAAATTAACCTCCAAGGTGAGTCTGAGTTCTTTTAAATTTACTTTCACGTTTATAGTTACTTTGAATGACATTGCATTTTATGAGAAAATCTAGGGGGAGTCAGTGAGCTCACACTGGAGTGTATCATAAAAATAGTTTCACAAAACTCAGGTAATACAATTGAGCACTGACAAAATGTTCTGGCTTATTTATTAGAATATATAGAGCAAGTAGAAGTCTGGGCAAACACATGAGAATTGTTAAGGGCCTGCTGAAAACACAGGCTGAAGTCAGCCTGACCATACGTCAGGTGTCAGAGCCATTACTGCCACCAGGCAATTAGGCCGTTCCCCAGTTGGCATCACTCAAACTCGTGAGCAAAGTCTTTTGGCAGTTAATCCAGCTGGGTTCAGAACACAAAGGAAGTTACTCACACACAGTTACAAGTACACAAAACAGGGTCTCTGAGATTCTGTACACACTTCGGTATATATTCTGTATAAATACATTGTCAGATGTCATGATCAATTTATGTCACACAACATACAAGGTCAGGTGGTAGACTTTTTCTGTCATAGGCCCAAATAGCTGTCTGAAACCATGCTACATCTCACTAACTGTTTAATGTCCTGTATTTACACTAATGGGACCACCACTTCAGTTCAGCCCTACCTTCTGCGTCTGAGTGGACTTAGCTTAATTCCATTGTGGTATCAACAGTGGTTGTGTAACATGTGAACCACAAACTTTTGAGGGAACAAAGGCCACTGTGCCTCCATTCCAAGAACACACAATCCCTCTGGACTGTGATTTGGCAAAAGCTCTAAATCCTTCTAATCAGGAAGTATGGGAAGAAATTAATTTGTGAGCTTTCCAAGGCACACAAAACCGACATAAAAACACTCTTTTATTGGATCTGCAGGGAGTCTGTTGAGTCCAGTGATGTTTCACATAGGAATATGTCTGTTTGTAATTTGGCTTCAGTATTATTTCACACTGGCAAAAGTCTAAAAAGAGAATAGCATGGTGCATGAACACTATATTGGTCATAGTTTCTTGACCTGGAACACTGAACCAAGATTACATCAAAGCTCTTATTAAGAATGTTTTTCTGTGGGTGTATTTGGGATCAGCCTGAACATATTATGTGCAGCTGGAGATTTTCAATAACTGGTTAATTTGATGCAGTCTCTTGGAATTTCTCAGCTTCCTCATATCGTCTTTTTTGAATTTTCATGTTTCAGAAATATATACGCAGTCAGAACTCACCCATTGTTCACAAACTCACTAACCTCATATAGAAGCTCGAGACTGAACCAATGCACAACTGAGAGAATGTGTTACCTGTAGCACTTTTGGAAATGATATTTTTAAATTCAAGTGAGGTCAGGATGTCAATTTGACCTTTAAACCCCATGTGGGGTGACAGTTACAGTGGCACTGGTAATGAGGATAATATCAATTGAGATGACTGATGTGAATGGTGACAATGAAGGTAGATGAAATATGACTTACGATACTAGTGATGACAACTGATGCCTTGCTTCTATAAACACTATGATAACAGTGACTTTGCTCCTAAAATAGCCACATGTCATGTGCTACAGTTAAGATTCAGACACAGAATGGTGCTATGTTTCCAAAGACGATTACTTCCGATTAAACTCCTTTCTGTTGGGGTTAGAATAATCTAGGCCACTTCATGAGTTATACACCAATTATCTGCAAAATGAAGGCATCTAATATTTACTGGGGACCACAACACAGAATATTGTGAGAGTCCAATAAAATGTCCAATAACACATTGAGTATCAGCAAATCATACACATAAAAAAGCAAATTTGTGTTTTTAAAGAGGTATTAAGACATTAATCTTTTAGTCTCTAATCAGATTCAATGTGTAAAGTGCTATAATGAGTTATATTTAGTTGACCAATATAGTAGGTAGACTACAGCAGTGAAAACCAAGAACAACAATCATTTCTCAGTCTAGTGAATGGGATCATTCAGCATAAATGGCCATTGTGAACTCATAGGGCAGCACATGCCAACACAACCACACAACCTGGCAAGAGAGTAATACAGAATCATCTGGATGAAAGCAGTGCCAGGTTGGTCTCAAACACTTAATGCATTATAACACATTATGATATTGGTCATCTGGTGTTAGGCCTGTTGAAGTATTGTGCAAATTTGTCTGGTACAACTGAACAAACTTTGCATGGTTACACGAAGGTAAAATTAAGAAAGGAAGATTTGAAAATGTACTGCTCCTCAAGGACTGTCCCTCCAAAGATCCTCTAGAAGGTCAAGATTGCATAAGATTGCATCAGGAATGAATGAATAGACGATTGGGAAACCGTTTCTTGGGCTGCCTCCTTCATCCTAAAAAAATGCGAGTTCAGATTGTGAATACCCATGCACTACCAATTATGTGTTAAAATCATGTGTTGTGTAATGTTTTCTGCTCCCTCTCTGCAGCTGTGAGGAAGGAACTGGATATTAACACCGACAGTAATTGAGTCTTAGAAGACTAAAGCAAAAGCTATCTTTACCATGTCACAAAATTCAGGCAGACTATTTTAAACTGTTACAGCCAACACCGCACAGCAGGCAGAAACACAGGCAGAGCTCAAGGCTGCAATGACCTAGCTTCCATGCTGTGTCTAAATTTTTTTAAATGGGTGCACTGCAAAAGGAACCAATATAAATTCTGGCCGGCACTAGGGTCCAGCTATTTGGGGGAAAGGGAAAAAACTGGCTACATAGCTCTCACAATACTGGGTAAACATGGCAGTTTATCTCCAACATGAGAACCATGTGAAATCAGCTTAGATCAAAACAATGTTGTGCTGAGTGGGCTTAAGACAACTCACTTCCTTGGGCAAAGATTCCTCTGCACGAGAACCAGGCCAAGGCACCAGGAAAAATAGAGAGAAATATGAATTTTTCACCACAATGGGACATACAGGTATTTTGCAGTCTATGACCAATTCTATAGCAATATACCTACAGGCTCTAGCTCACCTTGTTTCTACATAGTGTCCTATGCTGATGGCTTTGAAAGCAGACTTGCTGGAGTGTCAACATACACTGACCCTGAATTGAGAAGAATGATGGGGGACACTTTGGGCTGGCTATGCATCAGGGATCTGGCTCACCAGAAGGGAATAGGGACCAGATGGGGGAGCATGACCAGCTTTAGACCTGTGGCCCCCGTGACAGGGAGCGTGAGGTGTGTGAACGTTAACTACTGTCTTGGCGCCACAAGGTGTACGCACATTTGAAATAAGGCTGCAGGTTTCTAGCAGGGAAAGATTTTAAGACTGCCATGCACTGCACAAAATCACGAAACAGATTACAACACAAACTATTCTGCTATGTCAGAATGATTGCCATAGCACAAAAAAAGCCATTTTGAGCTTTCAGATGAATTCTGCTCATCTCTCAAAGCGTAAACACAAAGCTTTTGTAACCACTGTTTGCAAACTATTTTTTTTTTCATAACTTAGATAAGGGCAACAGTCATTATTCTCACTTGTTGAATACACATTATTGGCACATTAATTCAAACAGCAGGTTTACTGACATCAACCTGTTGATGTCAGTATCAGGGGCCTACGGGGGCCTTATCTACAAATATTTAGAAATTGTTTTTGGTCTTAAAGTGAAAACGGTCAGTCTACCTGTTCTGATGGCATAGCCAGACCAGGAGGGCAGCATTGTCTGCAGCTGTAGCTAACCTCTCCTCTGCTAGCTACCTAGTACACAGCCAATGCTATCCACCTTCTCCATAAGAAACAAGTGTAAGTGTGAAACATTTCTGTCCATTTACTGTTTAGCTGAATAACAGAACTAGCTGGCTAAACATGACACAAATAGTTTGCTCGACAATGAAAGCAGAGTAGTCCTCAGTGTTGCACGAGAGACTGGATTTCAGGAGTTTGTTGCTGTAGTTTCTCTGTATTTCATGTCTGTGGACTAAACAAAAAGCACTGTGTATCATTTAACAGCTTAATGACTCCCACCAAGACAGTCAGAAAAGGAACATGCCCTGCAAATAAAATTTGTAATTCACAATTGTTGATGCTTGTTTTTAACATGGTCACATGCAAATGAATTCCATTTCACCTCTTAAAACTATGTTGAGTTTCTTGTAGATGCCACTGTTACCTCTCCAATGAAGCCATTTCTGATAACCAATCTGGAAAGTGACTAGGTATAATTACAAATTCCCAGCAATTAAAACGATTCTGAAATCTGGTTTCCCTACACTTGGTATTCAGCTGTTCTGGAGCAACATCTAATGAGAGACAGAGCCAAACCAAATTTCATTCTTTCTATTCCAAAGACAATGTGACTGGTGATTTACACAAAGCCTTGCTTATCTGTCATTCATTAGAGGGAGCTATTAAGCACTGCACTTAGCACTGAAACACAAATACCTAAGGTCCCTTTGCAGAATTACTGTGGATATAAGTGTACCAGCTGGCAAAGGTCATTCTTACATTATCCTCCATTTCAAAATGTCATGGCTTTAGCTTCAGCATATCATGATAGATCATTTCTGAAAATGTATACCAACCAAATGAACCAGGGGATAGATTCATAGGGGAGTTATTTTAATTGAAGGACATAAGAGTTGATATTTGGTAAGTGTTTGAGGAAAACATTTAATCTGAAATGGCTCTGCAGTCTCCTTATCAAATTCACAGTGATGAAAAGTCAAGCAGAGAATGTACATACATCAGCTTCAACCAACCTGAAGTTTCAGTCAAGATGATTTGTATTTATGCTCATTGGTTTATTGCCACACACACTTTCAATGCTCTTATTCAAATGTAAGCAGGTAAACACTGCTTAGAGTAAATGAGAAGGGATTATAATACTGAAAAATAAATAAAAGAAAACAGAATAAATTATTTGGTCCACATATATATGTTTTAAATACATCTGTATGTCTTACAAATATGTCCATGAATTTGATGCATTCAGATTGTTGGCAAAAATGAAAATTAGATGATCAAAAATGTAAACAGCTCACTGATTCACATGACTTCATTGATTCTAAAGCACAGTACTACAAGAAACAGATTTGCTCAAGTGTAGTCAATCTGATGTGATACAAGATTAACATAAAACAATTATCTTAACAGCATGGACTGAATCCAATGACCTCTCCATAAATGGAGAAATATTGCTTTTTTAAATGTCTGTGGTACTGTGGTATTGTTTTCCAAGTAAATGTCACTGGCCAATCACTAAAGGGTCTAAAAATAAGCATTACTATCAATGATTTCATTACAATTATGTCATCTGTAGGCTTACAATTATAACCATTTTTCCTGAGCACTGCCCAGTAAACCTTTTAATACGCAATGCTTTTGCAGTACCACTATAATGAATTCATCCCAATTTTACCCTTCAAGTACTCTCTGAATATTTATAAACTCAGCTACAATAAATTTAACAACAGTAACAGGCTTTCATGTTTTCTGCAGCAGGTATTGCATACCTCATTGGCTAGACTGCCCTTCTTTACCACCTTGCAGAAGATCAATACAATGAACAAACAAGCAATGATTTGTATCATGGAGCACAAACACCAACATATAATCATAATAGTCAAATGCAAAAAAAAAACATCAGACCCCCAGGTGATCTGTAGAGAAAATCAGTATCTAAGACATAAAAGGAAAATTACGCTTTGTGAAAAAAGGTCTAAATCTGGTAACAAATTTTTACAAAGGCTGTTTCCTTGGGACAAGCAGGGGCTAAGATGGGTGGGCTACATGACCCAGCTTTGGGAGCCCATTTCTCAGAGAAATGTCTTTCTACTAGTGATGATCAAAAGACTGAAGCCATTCCACTGAAAGGAGTTGCCTCTGCTTATTCAACTGAAATGATTTTTTCCTCCATTGTGTATACTTTGTGCAAAGCTCTAATTACCTTGATAACCTGACACAATGTTGCTGTTGTTCCATTATATTAAAAATATAGTCCTTGACATCATATTCAGCTGACTGATTCTTTGTTTTGTAGATTTCCAACGATAGTAATTGGACACCATCCTTCTTAACACAGCTCAAGGGTCCCTCAACGAATATTTCCCTGCCAGAAAAAGAAATGCAGGCTGATGAGGCTCATAAGGGGAATTCTGTGTGCTCTGTGAGAGGGATGAAAGAGAGTTTGCTCGTCTATGGGAGTCAGTGTGGGTTTCAGGGGTCCACTTTGGGGAATATGCTGACTTTGTTGTTCCTGCTGATGCGTCTCTCTGACGTGCGGAGCTTGGGCTGCTTGGTCTGGATGAGCTCCTCGGGGGTGTTGCCCAGTGGGGGGAGGAGCCTCTTTTTGCTGTTCCTGGTCTCTGAGAGCCACTGTGGGGGCAGCTCGAAAGGCCCGAAACCGAATTGCGTTGCATACTTGTCACCACCTTCCTCTGGGTCCGAGGGCGTGGCTGGGGCCACCTGAGCAGAGGACTCAGCGCAGCTGTGGAGAGGGGAGCTCCTGGGGGCCGGAGCAACTGCCCCGGCCCCTGCAGTGCCCTCCTGGAGCGGTGGCCCGAGCCCCAGGCCGGCGCCGGAGACCCGCTCCTCCTCGCCGCGCCGGAAATCCCCCGAGCCCACGGAGCGCACCTCGTTCTCCTCGTCCTCCTCGGAGGCCCGGAAGATCTGCTGCTGGCCAATGTTGAACATCTCCAGCAGCTGGCTGCCGGAGCGCACGCCCGGCTCGCCCACCGCCTCGGCCAGGCCGCCCGCCCTCACCGCGTTCCGCCGGCTGTAGCGCCGGTGCAGCTGCGCCAGGGCGCCCAGCAGGCACTTCCGCACCGACCCGTTGACGGTGAGGAAGAGCAGCGGGTTTACGAGGAGGGACACTTTGGGCAGCCAGACGGCGGTGAGCAGCAGGAACACGGACACCTCAGGGACGTCCAGCACCGAGCGGTAGACCACCAGCGTGGCATAGGGCACGCTGCAGACCAGGAAGATGAGCACCATGGACAGCAGCATGGCGTGCAGCTCCGCCTCGCGCTGAGACACGTATGGGATGGAGATGCTGTTCTGCGGCGTCCGCAGGGCAGCGATGATCACCTTCTTCTTCTGGCTGGCGCTCAGGGCCCGGCGGATCAGAACCATGAGGAAGAAGACCACGGCCAGGGGCAGGATCACAGTGGTGACGTTATAGGCCACGACGTAGACCAGGTGGCCCATGGAAGGGCTCTGGGCCTCCGTGCACAGAGCCGTGGCGTAGATGTCCGTCACGTTGGTCACCGCAAACACAGGCACGCTGGCAACCACTGCGTGGACCCAGATATAGATGAGCAGGTCTCGGGACTTCGTGTCTGAGATCTTCCTCTCTAGAGGATATAAAACTGAGTAGTACCTGAAAATGAGAATTTAAATTATTTTTAAAAAACTGTTGTGAAAATAACAAATGCTTATCTTGCTGTAAATTAGTCAGACATAAACATGTAACACAATCAGTAAAACACAGCTGTTGCTGTTAAATAAATTGTTAAAAGCAGTAAAATGATGTTATCCCTCCCTGGTACACTTCCAAGTACACTTATCACTGTCTGCTAAAGACAACAAAGACATTATATTACATTATTGTCATTTAGCAGACACTCTAATCCAGAGCAACTGACATAGTAGGTTACAATTTTATCCATTTATTACAGCTGGATATTTACTGAGGCAATTGTGGCTTAAGTGCCTTGCTCAAAGGTACAACAGCAGTTCCTCTGAGGGAAATCAAACCAGAAGCCTTTCGGCTAGGAGGCTTGCTTCTTACCACGACACCACATTGCTTCCTGAATGACCTTGATTCTACCATTCAATACAAACATGATATGATATACTGCTATGGCCAGGCTGCACTGCTGTGACATTGTGCATTGTGTGTGACATTCCATCTTCTTTTTTAGTTATCTCTTAGGTAGGTCATATGGAGGTATGCTTAGAAAATGGGCTTGGGAGGGTGAAGGGCTACCATTGAAATATCTACTTACGTTAAACCCATCTGGTATGGAACACACTGTATAAACAGTGACAGTTAGTCAGCTCAAACAAGGAAGTCTGTTGAGCGAATCAATAATGCCACGCATTAATAAAAGACATTTATGTGAATCTTTCCTGCTGCTCTTCACAGATGGGTGCTGAACTGGGAATGAAGGAAACCATTTCTGTGACATAGTGATATCCCATGTAATCATAAAGTCATGGTAAAATCCATTTATTTTTTTACTTAACCATAACCATCAGACTTCAACAGAGGGATATTTCCCTGTCGACAGCCACCTTGCCCAGGGACCTCTAACCTCATGCAGTCTGATTAGGCTAAATCTGCAGCACATGCTATGCCTTAATCACTCTCACTTACATTACTCAGAATGGGCAAGAGAGTTTGTGCTACGGTACTGCTCATGAAAGGGATACACAGCAGTGCCCCCAGTGTGTACAGGCCAGACTGCAGTGTGTGCACATATAGTAGTGTGTGTGTGTGTGTGTGTATGTGTGTGTGTGTGTATGTATGTATGTAGGTTGGTATGAGGATGGGTGTGTGCGGGTGGCCAAGTGACTGTAGGAGTGCTTTCCACTCTGAACATACCTACTGGGTAAAAGAGAAGTTTCAAGGATTATGAAATTATATACCGTAGCCTATTACACACAAAAACCATGCACCATATACAGTCTTCATAATCCACATTCATAAAATGTACAATGTTCACAATTGTACAATTATTTGTTGAAAATGTGAATCTCACTTTTTTCATTGTATATTTTTCATATTTTTCTTTTTTTTTTAATAATCAAAATCCCCTTAGTTATCATCTAGGATTACTTCATTGGTCTTGAGGCTGAAGTATAACATTAAGCCAATGATCCCAGCATTCACAGAAAACCTGGAAACGGGACACTAATGTGAAAAGTTTTGAAGCGGCTGCTAAAAAAAGCTGGATCATTTAACAACACAGTGCATACGGCTCGCTTTCCACACAGCATTCTCTCAGCACTGGTGTGATATTGACGCAACCTCCTGAGACCAAAGTGAGAGGAAGCTATGGGAGTGTGGTGAGACAGTCATTTTAAAAAGAGAGAGGCTCCTTTGGCGAACCATTCAAAATGTTTATCTGCTATTTGTATTTCTAAAAAACCAATATGCTTTGACTTAAAACTTTCATCAAGGCAATCTTTTTATCAGACAACAAAGAAGCTAAAACAGCAAGAAAACCTCTTGGTACCTCAGAGCAACCAATGGGAGTGCAAAAAGCTGGTTGTTATGACAGCAACTATCTATTAACCAATAAACTATGTTGTATTGAAAATTAGAGTTGACTGAATGGTCTGACGCACTCGACATGTGTGCCCTGCCTGGGACCTATAGTGTCATGCTCCCACTCAGCTGAAGAACAGAAACTTTTTCAGACGACAACAAAAGCACAGATATGTGGTATCACAGTCTTCACAGAGAGGTAAAAATATGATACACAAAACAAAAATGGCAATTTTACAAAAATACAAATAGTAAAAACTAAATAGTTATACCAATATTTGAATAATAAAAATCTAACATCTGACTCTTCTGCTTCAATTGTCCTCCAAATGATGCTTAATTTTTAAAATCTGTTTTACTTGTCTCATGCATATTGGTAAAACTAGAAGGTAGAGCACCAGTACCTTCCTTTGGTTTTATGTCTATCTGCTTTGTATGCTAATCCTTTTTGTTTCCCACTTGAAGGACAGTGGCCACCTACCTGTCCAGGGCAATAGTTGTGAAGCTGAGGATGGTGACGGAGCAGAAGAGCTTGTGGAGGAACTTGATGACCTTGCAGAAGAGCAGGGTGTAGACCCACCAGCAGCAGCGGGGGCTGGCGCTCAGCGCAATGTCGAAGGGCACGCACACCAGGCTGGCACAGATGCCTGAGCACGCCAGGTTCCTGATGAAGCGGTTGGTGACTGATTTGAAGACAGTGGTGCGGCACGTGGACCACAGTACCATGGTGTTACCTGTTACAGTCAACACAGAGAGGCATTGTTGGCATACTACAGCTATGCACAGTCTTGATGAACCCAAGCAAACCACTTGATGGCCAGCAAACCACTATAGCCATATATGTGTATGAGTGTGTGTGTGTGAGCGCTTGTGTATCTGTGGCTGTACATCTTGTATTTCTTGCATATCTTGTATATCGTGTACCTTACATTTTGAATGAGGATAGAGAATGTTACTCAGTAGAGGGTATTTGTTTATTAACTTTGCAGCTATTCAAGTCATTAGAGCAACTCAAACTTCATGAATTGTTTACTAAGACACTTTCTGGCTGTTTTTGGCATTTAAAGTCAAATTGATACCTAAATTGATACCCAGTAAGCTTTCATATGGTGCAATGCAGTGGGGCTCCAAGAGGGACATATATATATGTAATGGCAAAAATGGAGAAGTATGATACACCTTGCTTTGCTAACATAAAATAAGGTAAAAGCACAGAATACATTAGACCTGAGGAGCTAAACTTAGCTGTTTATTTCTGTCAATTCCCTCAGTGACGCGCTCTTGCAATACAGCGCTATTTATGGAAGCAAACCTGTTGCCAAAGCAAACCATTGAGAGAGCTGCATTTCGAAGTGCTTTAAAAGACATATCCTTGATCAAACAACATCACTCGTCTCACTAAAATTGTTGGTTAATATTTCAGTCAGCGGCTTGAGTAATTAAGTTTATCAGAATTTTGAGGAGTGATGATCAAATTAAATGTGCATTTACAATACTGGGCAAATGTTTACTGATCTACCTAAAAACTGTTTGAAAGGTATATTATGGAGTCCAGACAACAAATACTATATCAAATGCATCCAAAAAGTAATTACCTAAACAGGATATTGATCAAATGTTAAATTTCTATTACTCTCAGTAGGTATAAAATTCAAAACCTCATTGGACAGCTTTCCAATTTTCACTTTAGTTGAACAACAGGAAGGAGCCATAATGACAAGAACTGTCCGGATAGGGTAAAACGAGGAAAGACATGCTGGGAACAGAAAGGAAGTTTGGATAGACAACGCTGCATTTAGTGGCAAACCAGTGAGTACTCTGACCAAGCCCTCATGCTCCACTGTTTCATCACAGCCATCACGTTTTCCTTTTCCATTCTCAGTTAAAATGGACCGAAGCTGACAGCAATCTGTGCGCCAGCGTTTCATCTCTTTATGGCAAAGAGCAAACTGAAACGAAACAGAAAATCAACAGTGTGTTTCCTGAGCCTTGTCCCAGTCTTGCTTTTGAATTTACATTCGTTCGTTCATTTGGCGGATGCTCTTATCCAGAGCGACTTAGAAGAAGTGCTTCCAAAAGGGTTAGGTAATTAGCCTCATGGGTACCGAATCATTAGCGCCCTCCTTGAAATGCAGTGCTACTGTGGGGAACGCTGCCGCGAGCATTGCAATTGTTATCACAGGACGCAGGACTATGAGTCTGAGTGCTCACAGCTGTCCCACATGAGTCCTTCTGCTCTCTTCTGGCCACTGGCCTGCAGAGGACTCCCCCAGATTTGTGGAATGCTATGGTGCCACTGAGCCAGGTACATGGCACCTAATGTAAGCACTTTATATGGTGCAGGATGAGGGCCTCTGCTGAGCAGCTAGAATGATAATGTGACCACACATAGCTAGCTTGCTACAGCAAGTATGTGAGAACATCCAAGAGATTCCTCTCACTTTCACAGGGCTTCAAACCATTTTGCTGATTACTTGGAGGTTCCATGAATTTCTTTTGTTGTTAGATTTTGGAGCTTTCCCTGTGGTTGTAGCATGCCATTGGTTGATGTGAAAAAAGTTAAAGGTACTTTTCCAAGAAGCCATTTTCACAATGATTAGAGAAATGGTATGAGAGAATGTACAGTCTGGAATGAAGGATCTATTCAATCAGCAGATCAGAGCATGATGACTTCATCTTCATCTACTTTTGACATACCATCTGTTTATGATTCACCTTATTTCACTGTCAAAGGTCTTTAAGAATTTTGTTAAAAGGGGTGCAACACTCAGAATGTGACAATGTATGACAGATGTCTTCAAGCATCACAACTGGCGTTGGCTAATGGTGCATCATTTATGACAGCTGCTCTATACTGCCAACAGCCACAGTGTAATCCTCAGATAAAACATCTTCTAGTAAACAGTCCTCCATCAGTTGTGTGTGTTCACTGTCTTATACTGTGCATTTAACAGATAAAAAACAACTGCTTGTATTGGTGAGGAGGCAACTGAGACAAGCAATATAAACTGCAAACCCCCCATCATATGCTGCATTTATAGTGCTAGGGAAATCGATTCTTTTTTAAATCAAACATTATTGGTGTTTGAACTGTGGACCTGGTTGTAAGAGGGCTCCTTGGTAACCATGCTCACACATCTGCCTGGATTAAATCGACACTCTAATGTTCTCATGCAGAAAGGAAACAGGTGAGGCCCAAATCTCAGCACTGGACACTGACGTACTTTTGTGGCTTTCATATAAAGACAAAAGAGAAGCCACAGCTTCACACAACGAGTCTGCCAATTATTACACTATTGCTGAGCAACTGAAATGGACTGTGACTACCTGCTGTCCTACACATTAAGTCCCTATTATGCTAAGTAACAAAATCTCATTGTTACAGCACCATAACAACATTGTGAGAATGGCAAGAGTAATATGTCTGCTGTGTTGCATTTGTGTTTCAAAAATTTCGTTACTGCCCTGTACTGCAGCAGCTCCTCAGCACATAAGAAGATTTGGACTGCTTTATGGCAGCTTGTCAAGAAGGTGCAGTAACGGCTCAACAACAGAAAAAAACTAGTTTGCCCTGAAGCTTAAAAACCAATGGTAAATGTTCACTACACTGAGCCACCATATAGTTACAAAGTGAGGACTGTAAGGTCCAGCATTGTATTAATTACTAAAAACAATTAGGAGGACATTTGACATAAACTGTGTCTGAAAGGTCCACGATGACCTGACTGGTATACAGACACAGGTCATTTTTTGTCTTGAATGGCAAAAGAAAAATTGTACCTGTCAAGTAACAAATATAATTCTTGATTTAAGATGTAGGCCTACGATAAGCCAGGACCACTTTTAACCATAGGGATAATGTCTTCTTCGGAGTATGCAGAAACCAATAAATGTTTTGATCGTTTTAATTTTTTTATTTATTTCTTGCTCAGCAAACTAGTCCATTTTCCATTTGGCACAACAAACATTTTACAACCGGTCACTGAAGCTATTCAATGTTATATGTTGCTCGTGGGGGCAACAGCAGTGTCGTAGTCGAGATTTGAACCTATAGCTTTCTAAAAGTTGAGCCTCATCACTACGCCACAGTGCACAGAAAAGTTCGTGCAATTCACTCACCCAACAAAGATCCGATAAAGATGAGAACCTGGATGGTGACGGTGAAGTTCCTGTAAGTCTTCTCCTGGCTGTATCGACGTCTATCCAGAGGAAACATCTCGTTCGCACTCACGTTATCCCACAGTGCCCAGGGAGTGGACGTGTTTTGGAACTCGCGGATGCGGTTTGCTGGCGTGACTACCCCACTTCCATTTCCAGTTATCAAGGCCCAACTGACAAAATTATTATCCTCCTCTTCCATGTTCGTTGTGTTCACGATTTCATTAGACGCCAGATTACATCACAACGACTAAACTAACAAAGTATGAGGTGACGCTGACGCCCTTTGATTAGTGTATTTCACAATACGTAGTTTACCTTAATGTGACACAGACTACACAATTCGTGGTAATTATTTAATTTCATCATCGCATTGTGTAAATGCTTCATGAATACGAAAAGTTGAAAAGGGAAAGGTGCTGTGCTTTTAATTTCATTGCCTTAGGGTGGACGACCCCCAATCGTTCTTATTTGTTGTGCAGAGCTTATGTCTTTCTTGCTTGTAACAACTAAAGAGCCACATATTTTCGGCTACGAGATGGACACATATGAATGCTGAAATAAAATTACTAATACAGGAAAAAAGCATATTTCATACAAGTCCACTTACTCTAACTTATTCATTCTCTCCAATCTTCCCTTTCCATACATGACCCGGCGTGTCATCTCCCGTGTGGTAGTTGCCAGGAGACATTGAAATAAGGGCACTTTACTGAAGGAAAAGCAACATCTGGCAAAATCTTTTCTCCAAAATTGTCTGCCATATTTCCCAAAGCTTTTCCATTTTGCATCTCAGACGATCTGCAAACCAAAACTATGTGATCTGGAAGAAATATGTGTTCTGTGTATATCACGACACAGCGCCTTGTTACTGGACGACTGGATAAGGTATATGTGTAATAGTTCTCACATGGTATGGTACAGCATCTGAATAGAATATTACTACGCGTCTGAGAACATATGGAGTAGCCTCGAATAACATGTAATATTGGCGGACAAATACATTTGACCAATCATGAAACCCTCCTTCAATTTGAAAGAACTGGGGCTACCTTGTTCTCTGCACCAGTACGAAATATAATTAAGCGCTGCGCACAATTCACAGACGACTGAAAATAATGAAATTTCTCCCACTGGCTTATCTCTAAAGCATTATCACAAAGTCCCGTGTTTTAATGCAATATGGTGATCGTTTTCAGCCTCGTGTATTTACGGATTTGCATCTGAAACTGCCCTTCTGTCCACAGAAAATATGACAAATGTACTCACCACGAACTGCCCTGAGCTGTACAAGGCGACTGCGTGCATTGGTGATTATTTACGCTCAATCGGCAAAAACTGTAAAACGGCCAAAATGCTTTTTTCGTGTGCTACAGTTCCCGTCTGGTTCGAATAGTATGCGCCAGCGCCGAACAGACTTAAAGCGTGGCAGTCCACTGCCCGTTTTGATATAGCTACATTTCCCGAGCTGAGGGCTGGAGCCTTGTGGTAGTGAGCCCCTCCTCCTAAAACCGTGGATTGGAGCAGGTGGGGAATGGGTATCTAACTGTGTCTTTATTATATCAATGGATGGTGAAATCCATGAAAAGAATGCATGACGCTTAACATTCCCGCACCTCTCAAGGTGTTTTACCATACGGCACTCCGTATAACAATAGTATGAGTTCAATTGATTCAAAGACACGGACATATTGGACATTATAATATAAATAAATTGACCAAGAAGGTCTGTAAACTATTAAGATCTGTAAACCTCTTAAGGGTGATACACTAACTCCAGGTGTTATTAATTTGCATAATTGTTTGGTTAGTCGGCTTATCCAGTGTGGTACAACAAACATGTTATCCGTTTATAATGCTAGGTAGTATACAGTATATGTAGGCTACTGTATATGTAATTCGGAATTTTGAACTGTGTTGTTCATAAAACACCACAAAGCAAACATTGCAGCAAGGAGAGACATTCCTCCTAGTTTGGTTTCATATTGGTTATGTGGAATCTGCATAGAAGTGGTAGCTTTTCTACCCACCGTAGAAGCAACATGGTCTTCATAATGAAAGGTTTACAGGTAGGTCTGATGCAATATAGTGCACAGAATGACTCAAAGACTTAGGAATACTGAAGCCAGGCTGTCTGCTATTACCAAGTTAAGCACACAACACACACAGGAGATCAAGAGGGCTACGTCAGGTAATGGAGAGAACAGGTTGAAGACCCCTTTCTCCAGCTTTTCATAAGAGAATTTCTCTGGGGTCTTGGCCTGAACTCCTTTCATATTCCATTTGCAACAGAAAAGGCCTTCACCCAGGTGCTTTCTGATGTTCCTTTTGATTCTGCGACAGTCAGAAATGTATGAAGGATCCAAATATGCTCCAAGTCCGAGGTGCATCTGCACCTCCCACATCCTTCATTTGCTTGGTAAGCTACTATCAACCAGTTGCTCATGTTGTCTCAGAGCAGACCTTGGTTCCAATGACAACACAGAGGACACCTCTTACATTCAGAATCCCAAACTCTAGAGCAGTGATTTCATCACTGTGGTTCCCTTTAGGTAAACCATGGCCATAGTGAAGAACTGATAAGAAAGTGTGGTAAGGAGCAGGGGTTCTGCTGTTGTACCCTTGGGCAAGCTACTTAACCCACAATTGCCTCAGTGAATATATGAATGGATAAAATTGAAAGTTGCTCTGGCTAAGTATCAGTGTATCAGATAGTGTTGGACCTCCAGTATTGGAGGCAGTTAAGATCAATACCTGTACCCAACGCCAATTTTCAACCTCATGAAAATAATAAACATTACATGCCAGTACAGAATACACTAATTGAGAAACAATAATCAATCAATCTGCTACTCACTGAAAATAGTCATCAACTTCATATTTGTTGCATGGGAAAGACAAAGAGTATTGGACATTTACCAGTGATAATCTTTAAGCCATTTAATTAAAATATCTCTGTGGGTTTTTTAAAAGCCAAGAAAGCAAAGAAAAATTGTTGGTAATGCTGAAGAAGGCTGGTAAGAACTAGGGTCCACAATCGGACCTTTAAGATGACTAGGAAACAGAGAGACATTAGCTAGCCTTGACTTGTTTTGTAGATGACTGCTAATGGTGTTGGACCATTTTGGTTGGTCAGGATCTTTTTTGGTATGCAGAGAGAGATACATATGTATTTCATATATTTGGTGGTTGGTACATCAACTTTATAGAAATGTAGACCGTTATTTGCATAGAAGTGTAACCACAGATGTTTTGCCATTGGATATCAAAGATGGGGAAAACCCCCTATTTGCATGTTATTGTATGATTCATGAAAGGATATACTGTAGTCATGACGTTACCACTGAAATTTCACACCTGGTCCCATGTAAGACCAGGTGTGAAATTTCAGTGGTAACATCATATGACATGATCTCTGTGTAACTGATTAAATTTTCAAGATAATCAGTCATTGGCAATACACTACATAAAAATAATTTTTATAAAGTAAGTAATGTTCACGCTATTACTGAGTACTCTCAATATTATAGTAGGCATAGATATTGTAGTGGCATACAGCACAGACTGTGGCGTGACTGAGCAATTAGATTGTGAAAATTAGATTTACAGAGAATCCTCCAGGCACTGTGAGGAAACACAAGAAGACAACATGCTCATACAGCCTATAATTTAGAGACTTTATCACCTTTGTGTCAGTTTGATCAATACCCTTTTAATAAACTGAGTAAAATCAATTGATGTGCAAAACTGGATATGCCTGTATGAGTCTTCTTTTAGCAAAGGGCAGCTTCAATAAATCACCTTCTGCAATGTGAAGCATGGCCTCTCCAGTGGTGCCAGGTAAACCTGCATGTTCAACCTGAAAAATTAAGAATTTACTCCCAATTATCCAGCAAAGGGTCATCAGGCAACCAATTGCTTTCAGTGTTTGAGTGAAACGAATAATTTGCTTTTTGAAATCCTACCAGCAAAGTTTTATTCTTGATAAAAGAAACAGAGTGAGTCTTCCATTGACAGATGAAAGGCTGCAATGTGTATAGAAGACTGAGAAAGGCCTTCTGAATAACAATTTCTTCAGTCTTTCAAAAAGAGAGAGATTTTCTCTGTGCCCAAGTCTGAACAGAGAGCAGTCTTTAAAATTCTCCACCTGATTTATACCAGTCTCCTCACAGTCTTGTTAGTTTCTGACCTGCCTATTTCAACATACTTTCCCTAAAGTCAAGGAGGATACATACATCTCAGCACACAATGGGACACGGTAAAGACATGCTTAATACGGTTTACTGCCATTTTATTTTACATGTAACATTAGGAAGTGTAAAATCACAACACACATATAACATCTTGCATATTATCAGGAACTAAGCTGATCATTCCTTCCAGTAGTTGTAGTCTGTGTCTGTGTGTTCAAGGCTGGCTTTTGTGTTTTCACAATGCATTGGTTGGATGTTCCTTTTGATCATTTTCACCACAAGAAGCGGTGACCACCTTCTCCACAGTGCCACTGCAGGTACCTTGATAGTACCTGTACTATATTTCCAGTATTGGTAACAACAAATACTTATTTATTAGAAAATGAGCAATTGAAAGTTAGGAAAATGAGTTAAGTTAGCAGACCTCATTCTGGGCACATTCCCGACTACCGGACCATGCAACATGCTATAATACTGAATTTAACTGTCACCTCTCCTGTACCACAACTTGGGTTTACAGATGCTACTGACATCAACAAGGTGATTCCTGAAAAACAGCCAAACTGTCTTCCACAGATCCACCTCTGCTGCTTTATGTGTCCTGGGATCTCTTCTCCAAAAAGCATGCTTTCCTATAGCACCATGTATATTAGAGGGACGGTAAGCCATGCAGAGGAGTTGTAGATAGTGTGCTGCTCCAGGGTTGGTCACCATTTCATAATTCTGCTTCCCATGATGCTTCAGTTGTATGACACCCTACTCTGAGAATTAGCATTTGTCCCAATCCTTGTCATCCTCAGCGGCCACAAACAGGAACCTGCCCTCAGCTTGCTTGACAGGGATCAGGGCACCTTTATTCTCCTCTACCACGAGTGTATGGTGGATTTGACATCAAGGGTCCCAAAGTTAGTCAGAACAGCTCTTTGGGCATCAAACTTTAGAGGAGGAATGATCATACCCTTGTATTGCAGCAGAAATATGGCCTTGGCATTACAGCCATTGATCCAGACAGTTGCTGAGACACCAGATAGTAGAGAGGCAATGGACTAGAGAGAAAGTAGAGAGACCATGTACTATTGCTTATCACTGTCACTGAGGTGCTTCAAACTTGGTTGTATATCCTTGGTTACTGTTAGTTCATCACAAGCAGGGTATATACTGCATGCAGTGCTTGCCTGTTTTTAGATGCCTGACAGAAATTCCAGGCATTTCTTTAACACTCTATGGGAGATCCTGGCCATCCACAGAGAGTATATTCTTGAGATCCCTATAAATGGAGCAATCCGCTAATACATATAGCCTTGCAGATTTTTTTTTTTTTTTTGTGATCAACTTTTTATTCAAATTACAACTTTGTACACAAATACTGGGAATCACCTCACATACATGTCGATAATACTTACAAGTATTGCATACACTTACATTAACTCATATTGATATATCGATTGCATTGTTTTCATCACACACCTGACTACCTTACAGATCTCTCATCAATTCTAAAAACACATTCCAGTGCTCAATAGTTTTCAATAGCTGTGAGGGCCGCTAACAAGAAATTGCAATGTGGGACAGACAAACCTAAACTGACATCACTCAGCAGGAATACAGTAAGGGAGGGGAGAATTTTCTTTGCAAGATCTCTGATATTGTGTTGGCCACCTCCTCCCAGAATGTCATTCTATTCGGGCATTCCTAAAACATGGAAGTGTTGTTCCAATTGCTCCCTGATTACAGGTCTTGCAAAAGGGATCTGCAGTTAACCTCATGAGAAACCTTCTTCAGGGTGTAAGATAAGCCCTGTGTATAAATTTAAAATAAATAAGCTGATGCGCCAAATTCTTTGACGATGAAAAGGAGTAATCCCAAACTCTCCTTCATTCAGGAGCTTCCTTATACACACTTATCTCTCTGTCCCAGGTCGCAGAGACCGTCAGTGGTCCCAACCTGTGTCTCACAAAGTGATTATATAAATGTGATCCCAATCCTTTGTCTACTAAGAACAAGTCCAGTTATGGGTGAGTGACTAAACCTCTAACCAGGACAACTTTACTACCATGAATCGCTGAGCGTATCTGTAAGTACAAGAAGCGGGTCGTGCTCAGG
This sequence comes from Megalops cyprinoides, assembly GCF_013368585.1. Classification (NCBI taxonomy): domain Eukaryota; kingdom Metazoa; phylum Chordata; class Actinopteri; order Elopiformes; family Megalopidae; genus Megalops; species Megalops cyprinoides. The sequence continues at coordinate 30,063,058 of NC_050594.1, forward strand.
AGAGAGAAGGCTCCCTTTATGTCCTGGAAGCTGTGCAAGCCTGTTGTGCAAAACAAATCCTGAAGAGTAAAAACACCCCTAGAAGACCAAGCTGAGCAGGTGAAAGGTTGACCACTGGAGAGTAAAAATGGATTGTTCCAAATGGGTGAAGAGGGTGAAGGGAGGTTGATATTCCTAAAAAATTTTTCCACTGATTTCCACACTGCAAGGGACTGAGTTATGATAGGGCCAGATTTCAAAGCAAAGTTCTTCATTTTAGTCGTGCAGATTTGTGCACAAAGGGGCATTTGTTCCTGACACAGAAAAACAAGTTTTACATGATGCAATAAACAATTGGGTAATGGGATCATTTACATTTTAATGCAAATAAACATATACAATATGGAAAACACATGTGCGTGTAGGTGTTAGTGCAGTGCCCCATGCTTCAGGAACAGAGAGTGAAGTCTAGAAAAGAGAGTGGTGCCAGGTGCAAATTATATACCTGGTGAACTAGGCCTAGCATATGTACATATATGGTTATGTCACATAGCTTGTAAGTGAGGTAAATGGAATCAGATGACCTGCTCTGCTTGTAGGCTTCAATAGTTATACTTAAAACATAAAGTTGCAATTACAATTTTAAAAGTTCTTGCAGGATGGAGTCCAGACCCTGCCTAGCTGACAACCACAATGAGATGGCCACCTTTTAAATCCGAAATGAGAAGCTTCAGTCCACAGCTAAAACTGGGCAACTTGTTAAATGAAAAAGTTATGAAGCTGATAAATATGGTGATTAAATACAAATTCTGTCGGTTTAATCCACAGCATATTAGAAAAAAAGTTTAATACAAAATGGAATAGTCACAAGAAAAATTACAGCAAACAGCAATTACTGGGGGCCAAACAGGGGCCAAGCAGCATTTGCACAGAGCTGGTTGAGCAGCTTAGCGGTGTGACCTATTGACATGGCTTTACCTGTTGGAGCTTAGAAAGACAAAATGGAGGGCTGGATAGATTTCATACAAAACACCTTGCCATACATTCATCAGATGAGACAAAATGAAGAAGTTGGCCAATTTTACAATCAGAATATGACACAGATATATCCCGGTTATTCAAAGAATAGCAGTAAAAAGGAAAAGCTGGTAAATCTCTGTTACACCCATACTTTACCCCTGATTATTGTTGCTATGGTCACATCATTTCTTTCATTCATTATGGGGTGGAGCTTTGCTTGATTGTGCATTGTGTTTTTAAATTGTTGAAATGTTATTGGGTAATGTTTTGTAATGGTTTTGTAATGGAGTAGGTGGGCCTTGGGACTACAGGAGCAGAAGCACAGGAGAAGTGATTATTGCTCAAATGTCCACAAGGATGCTCATGTGATGATACATGAGTTTATACAATGTGGCAGTTTATTAAAATCCCAATTCTACGCCTCATTTTTCCATGGTCCTTGAATGAAGTTGCAAAATCCTTAGGTTTTACATTATCATATATAATGGCCTACTCAATACATTAGTGCTTCTGAATATTAAATGATGTCATTTTGCCCACCAGAGGGAGCCCGACTCCCACTAATGTCTGTGGTGCAATATTAGTACTCAATGTTGTCTAAATGAACTAGAGTGCTAGTGTTGTTCATTTAAATATCCTGTAAACAGCTAGTCTAAGTTGTGAGCGGTTGTTGCAAGGCAAATCATCAGCTGAGCTCATGTTGGGTCATGAGACCCTAACTTCCAATTAAATGCATACACTCATAAAGTAGAAGCAAATTTACGTGGCTCTTTGCTGTTCACAGCTGGAGCTTTGGTATATTTCTGCTACTCTTCATACTAAATCAGAAACTTCAGCTCCTAGTACTAAGGAAGGAAAGGTCATGCACGATACATCTCTGCTAATTTGACTCAGTGTCCCAGTGTTGCATTCAGTCACCATGCTTATTCAAAATCATAACTACAAGTTTTTAATTCTTCTGTTTGAAGGGGCAGTGACTGAAGTATCATTACTATTACCATTACATAAAGTGTGACATGCCTGTGTCTCATGTATTTTAGAGGTAGTATATTGTGGAATTTTTTTTTACAACTTTTTAAAAATAATTTTCATCCTTTTAAATTTACAAACAATATAACTGGCTACCCCTCCAATTAATATGAAACTGTCAGATACACTGTTCAGTTCAGTTTTGCCTTGATCGTAAAGCTAAACCGAGAAAGGTTTTTGAGGAATCTTATACTGATGAGGAATCACTGTATATTAGACATACATGGTTTTCCACACATGCAGAGGTGGGTTTTTTTTTCATCACAAGCCATTGGTGTTCAATAGCTAATGGCAGCCATGTTTCTTAACCATGAGTCATGCTGAATTGTCTTGTTAGGTAAATACCTATACCAAATTTCCTGCTAGTAGACAATTGAGTTGGAACATTATTGCCTTCTCTTCAAAATTCTGTAGCTCAAAAACATTTCCAAAAGAATGTGTTATTTTTTGAAGACTTCAAAGGAAATCATCTTTTCTCCAGTGTCAATATGACTGGTCAGCAAAAATGTTAAACTCAGATCCACACTGGATACATGTAACTTTACATGTAACTTTAAACATAACATTTCTGAAAATAAAGATATAACAAAAGTTACTGGTTTAGATGCCCCCTCCCCTCCTCTTCGCTGGTCTCTTGTATGATTACATAAAGTGTGACATGCCTGTGTTGTTCATGTGCTGTGACATATTTCATATCCAATCATCCCAGGGGGAATAATGAAGCTGTATTTCATTCTCTTGTATTTGCTACATGGGTACCTTACAACATACCCTCAACATTTAAGACATTTAGCGTGTGATCTGACTCACTGTTCATGGCCAATGCTAACATCTACCTAGCCAACATCAGCACAAAACCTCCTGGCTCACAAAGCAACCTGGATCCCATCCATGGGAAGTTTTCGAAAGACTTCCTCCTTCTGGCAGTTGAGTCACGAGATTCTGTCAGCACAAATGACCAATGAACCGAAAAGCCATTTAAATATTGCTTGCTTTGATAAGTGTTTTGTGGTGGATGAGTGTCTCAGACAGTGGTTTGGTGCTCTGAATGAAACATCAGTGATTTTAAATAGATTGGAATTTCCAAAAGAGTGAGGTCTGACACTCCATCCCCACAATCTCTAGTAAATGGCTAAGAAAGGCAAATAGTCGATCTGAGACATTTTTAAGGCAGTTGGATGTCATGTTGGTAAGTTGTGGTAAACTTGATACTTATGAATGTGCCAGAACAAGATCTGTGCTGTTAGTACTGCTCCACCCAGCTCTAGCTCAACTACATTCCTAGTCATGACAACTACCTTTCTGGCAGAAGATCAAAAAAGCAACAGACATTTTGGTCAATGAAACCAAGAAAGATTGTATTTCTGTTGCTGTTCATAAAACAAAAAAAAAATTGCATATAAACATTTTTTTTATCTACATAGTACAAGGTAATTGTTTTATTGTATTGTATCAACACAAGAGTTGCACCACCGCCTTATTCCAAAATTGACTCAGTTTGTAGTTTGCTTTTGAATTATTAACAAGCAGTTTTCCTTCACAGTTTACCTCTAGTTGCAGTGGTACACAAGAGGTGGCTGGTTGCTTGACGCTGACAATACTGTTTTCACGTGATCCAGGCAGACGTTGCCTGTGACTTCTGATCTAGGAATGGTTTTGGTACTTATTTTGTTATGGTTGTGGTTAGAATTGCTGTTGGGAAATCAGGTCTACTAGATCAGCACATACTGGCAAGTTTCTCCTCAGGCTTTTCTCGGACCCAGATACTTTCCAAGATAGATGCAAGTGCTCAGAGAAAACGACTGGCTCACATGCTTATCAGTAGCTGACAAAACGACGCACTTCAGCAGTAGCTTAATTTGGAAAAAAAAAAGTGATGTACAGATGGCTCCTGTTTTCATCTGGCGAATTTTGGGTGCTCTTCACAGAGTTTCCCTCACTACATTAACAACAAACTACATAAAGGCATGAGATGTCATGGACATTGGTCATGATGCAATTCAGCTTTGTTACTTTGTGCCCCAGAATCATTTGCAAGCATAAGCATTGACATTTACCAGTGGGCACAATGGTTTACAATAACTGAGAAGGGCATTAATTGGATGTGTTTGCACAGATGCAGCAGCTCTGTGTCTCAGCCCTGTTGTAAGAAGACTCAGTTGCACAAAGACAAGGGAGTCTATCAGAGTCCAGAGAGGCCACTGGGGGAGACTATGTCACATCACTATCCCATATTGTGAGTGTTAATTAGCGACATGCATCTAATCCCATCCATTATATTTGGAAGTTTTAGCTCATGGTATGTGTTGGTATTGTGTTGGAATGGTACAGCTCTTTTTTCATTTATATTGTGTTGCCAGGGCTGGGTGTGCACTTAGTCTCGGCACTGTGTTTGGCACCAGCGCTTGTTCGTGGTGGATACTAGTGATGTTGTCTGAGTAAGGCTTTCTGTTGTTGTTTTTTTTGGGATGCACTTTGTGCTCAGCTTTGGAAGTCTTTCTGGATAAGAGCGCCTGCTGGATATAAATATTGTAAATGTAAGGTTAAAATCTTGTTGCTCAGATTAAGAGCATCTGCTGGATGTAAATGCGACGGTAAATGCACTCACATCTTGTATGTCACTCTCAATGAGAGCGTATGGGATGCCTGCTACGTGTAAAAATGTAAACGCAAATATAAACGGTAGCTGCAAGTCACCCTTGGTTATGACCTCTGGGTTCGAAGGTAACGTCAAGCGCTACAAACCACATCTTGAACACGCCCTTAGTTGTCATGGATACGGAGCCAGAGCGAGGCGGCCGAATGGGGAACATCAAATGCGAGGGTGTCCGTTTCCGCTATTGCTCTTTGCCTGGGATCCTGGAGGCTTTGCATTTGAACGTGGGGTAGGAGAACGGAGCTCGTCTGTTTCTGAAGAACGAACCCGGGGTTGATATCAGCTTCTCATTTGTTCTGTCAATCGGGGTACATGTCGCGGGAGTGAGTAAGAAAAGGGGGACCCTGAAGCTGGTCGTTGCGTTGGTAAGTGCTTGTGTTCTACTCGCTAGTCAGCTAGCTAGCGTAACCTAATGAACCAGCTAGCCAGCTAGCTATTCTTCTGTGTGTGATTGTTTTTGTTCCTGCTCAGTCGAAGGGCCTGTTTTCTTCCACCAACACTGCTAAATGTTAGCTAGCTGGAGCCACATTATGTTGGCTTTTAGGACCTTGATTTGTAGTCTGATTACATACTTTGTTGGCCAACGAGAACGCCATTTAGATATTAGCATGTACGCGGAAGTATTTCTTTTAATTATACTTAGCCATTTAAGTTAGCTAGCTGCTTAGGGCCATATTAGCTATCATGTCTGATCGCAGCTCGCAAGCAACGATCCAAAAGACAACCCACTCTGTCGTGCTGGTTTAACTGCTTTAGCATAATTCTTTACTTTCCAGCCAGCTTTGTTAACATAATGTTAGTCAGCTAGACTAGACGTGCTCGCTAACGAGTTACAGTACTACAATCCTTTGTTCCTTTCGTACAGAACTGGAGAGAACATAGCAAACGTTAGCTAGTCTGTCCATAAGCTTTTGTTATCTTGATACCAATTGTTAACCATCAGATATAATTCTGTCAAATTATTTGTGTGCCTTAAAGTGAAGCTTATTATTAGATAACGTTAATTGGATAGCTAGTCTATCTAGCTCGAACACCGTCATGGCTGAACTAGCTAGCTAGCAAAATCGCTTTGTTGGTGTTTGTGTAACGTTAGCTCATTTAGCAATGTAGTAAGCCAATTAGTCACCTAATTCAGTAATTTTACCTATCTTAATTAGGCTTAGGTGCCTAGGTGTAGCTTCTGGATAAGGATAATCAGAAATAATACCGTAAATAAGCAGATTAAGTGAGAATGTGAGTTAGCTGGGTAAGTTAACATTTTCCAAAATTTGTGTGGCTGGCTAGCTAACGTCAGCAGTGTCACAACACGAGAAATATGTACGTTGCGTTGTTCTAGCTAGCTAGCAAGCAAATGCAGTTATCATTTTAAGATCGGAACCGTTCAGCCGCTGGTTCGGAAGATCAACCCCGAGTGCGATCCGAACCACGGATCCCAAAATGTCATACGACAGTTAGCCAGCCAGCTAATGCATGGATCGTCCGTTGAAAATATGTTTTATTCTTTCAAACAAATTTTATGAATGTAAATATTTAATTTGTCTTGCCAATGAAAACCCACAGGGGTGTCTTGAAGGAGCTGACAAGTCAATTAGACACCTTACTGTTCAAGTGTTCAAGTGCGATCAGAGGGCTATGGCTATATGTGGTTGTCTTATTTGTGAATTATGGAGGCGTTCTGGCACCCAAGGGTTGTAATTTATGATTTTCAAATATAAATTATGTAATTTTGTTTATAGTTGGGTGCGTCCTCCGAAAGAAGTACTCTCTTGTTTTCGTGTAAAGAATATTGTGCAATGATGAACAGTACCTGGCGTTTTACGGCTCATCTGATTACACTCCTTTGCCAGTAGTGGTTGTCAGAAGCGGGCTGTTAAGCCTAAAGCAAGAACGATGAGGAGAGTAGGTGGGGGATTGTGCAGGGTGCACTGGTCAGCGGGAGGACAGCTTCAGGCCCTCTTTTAAGTTTAAAGGGATCCATGTGAATCTAGTTCCTTGAGAAGATTTCTTTCACATTCATGCGTGCTAGCACCTCAATGACTTTTCTCTGTAAAACCAAGAGGGGTCCTCTGCGGGGGGCAAATGTGCCTTAATATGGTGCGACAAAGGACTTTTCTTAAGAGCTTGGTGGAGCCCTCTACCTCATGACAATTCTATACTGATCTGGCTTCTCACAAACCTTAGGGCATTAGCTCAGGCCTGTCAGATAGCAAACTTAATGGCTGTTCCCTGTCAAAATGAGTGCTTCTGTTTTGAGCCACAGCCTTGCTTTTTCTCCGTCCCCCATTCAGGTGTGGGAATACCAGCTTTCTGGCCATTGCTGCTGAGTGTGTTTTCATTTTTGGCCCTGCTGCAATATTTCAGGGGGTGACACCAAGTGCCTGTTTTCTCCTTTGCACCCAGAGTTCTTTGAGGCAGGCCATTTATGGCTTGGTGGCATTTTGGGTTCTTATCAGAATGCTTTTTACTCGCATTGCCCTCTCTTGTAAGGCTATGATCGAATGGCTAACTGTCAGCAATGATGTTTTCAAATCCAACAGTGTTCTCTCCTCCTCCCACCAAGGAGGTGTTCATCGCCTGTTGTTATTCTAGTGCTGGGTGTTGAACACCTCCTCTGGAAAGAACTCAAACATTGATCCAACCTGGGGTTAAACTACATGCACATTGAAACAGCAATAAGCTCTCACTTCAAATAAGGTAGCAAAGTATAGATGGATAGCTAGGAAGTTATCAAAATGATCCAGAACACCATTCCGATATACTGCTGGTGAGTTAGCCTCCTAGCTGTATATTGCAGCTAGCTAGTTGGCTGTCCTAGCTACCTACCTGGCTGCTCTCCAGTGGTGTGTCTCCAATATTGTCTCCAAGGAACGCTGCCTTGACCTTGTAGCATGAATCACGACCTAGACTGGAAGCTATGCATTTACTAGATCTATGATTGATCGGAAAAATACTGGCAAATGGGCCATAAACAGTTCTCTTCTTGCAAATGGATGCTGTACATACTGATTGTACCAGCAATGAGTAAGGATTACACCAAGCATATAGTTAGGCCTGATGTGTGCCTGGTGAGCAAGGTTAGACTGGTGATTGGTGTTTCAGGCCCACTCGGATGCATCAGTATGTATTCATCTGGTAAATATGCATCGGTGTGTATATATATATGCATTTATCCATTCTTATGTGAGTCAATAAATTGCCTCTTTTTTGGAAAAACGCAGCGTATAATGCAAGTTCAGGGTGGTTTTATAGCTCCAGAGCTGGTAGACATTACAAGCGAGACAAAAACACCTCAATCTCATTATATTCTTAGTTTTTCTTGCATGTAGCTGTAGCTTCATACTAGGATCATATCAAAGCATTTTATCTTATTGGTGTCTCGCCTCTGCATAATCCTAGCCCCTGTTCTTCCCTCTTCCCTGCAGCTGGCCCCAGTTGAATGATGGCATTTCAGCTGTTTGGTCGTTATTTAACGTGTCTGCAGTGGCGTGGCTCCCCGGCCCGTCACCTCTCAGCCAGGATCCAGAATGCATTCTGTTCGCAGAGTGCAAATGTGGCTGCTTAGCACTGTTTCAGGGGGAAGGCCACCCTGTTTTGAATATTGCCCACGACAGCAGCCTCTTGGCAGAGGTAGCTGGCAGATGCTCTCCCTGCCCTTTACAGAGGGGTGAAAAAGGTGAGATGGTTCTGACCCGCTGCACCGAGCAGGGCCTGACTCTCCACTGTCTTACCCCCCCGGTTCAGACCAGATGGTTAAGCAGTGTGTGATGGGTACTTGTTTGTTTATGCAGGCATCATTCTCAATGACACGCGCCAGACTGGCTGTGTGCCTCTCAAGTCTGTGCGTGTGTGTGCGTGCGTGCGTGCATGCGTGTGGACTAACTCTTACTCAGCTCTCTCTTGTGCTTTGAGTCTGTTCCTCGACATTAACTGCCTCATTTTTAGGGAAGACCGACTAATTCTTTGTCGGTAACACACTGTTCTTGTCAGTTGCAGTTTGAAATTCATCCTCCAGTATATTTAATTCTTATCATTTTGTGGAATTATTTAAAAGGTGATTAAAAGTCAATTTAAAATATTTCATTCTGTCACTCAGTCATTGTCATTGTTATCCCTCCTGCTTCCATTTCTGTTCTTTGTTCTCCACCGAAGGGAAGGAAGCCAGAGAGGATACTTTCTCTGACATCTCCTGCAATCACAATCAAATGAAATATTGTTAGCATTTACATTTACATTTACATTTATTCATTTGGCAGACGCTTTTATCCAAAGCGACTTACATAGGTTACAGTTCTTTACAATCTTATCCATTTATACAGCTGGATATTTACTGAGGCAACTGTGGGTTAAGTACCTTGCCCAAGGGTACAGCAACAGTGTCCCAGCGGGGTTTGAACCGGCAACCTTTCGGTTACAAGTCCTGCTCCTTAACCACTATGCTACACTGCTGCCCAGCATTCATTAGCCCATAATGTTTGAAATCCATTTTTAAAGGTATTTAACACATTTTGGCAGCAAGGAAGAAGAGTGTGTTTGCTTTTGTTATGCCTATCATACTCTGATCTCAGTGACCATTTCATATTATGCTGAATAAAGCTTATGAGTAATCAAACATGGAATTTTCGTAGTAAATCTCTAGGGTCTCTGCTCCATATGAAAGCTTCTCCAGTGCAGGTCTGCGCGTGTGGGAAAGCCATTTGCGCTACGCTTCTGTAACATGTGCGCTGCGTTTTTTTTCGGCTCGATGGTGCCATTTGCGGTGAACCAGCAACCAAATTAATTTTTGGATGCTTCCTCTGTTATTATATTCCCCAGAGTTAGCGGAACGGGCTATCGCCATCACGCCGATGCCGAAGAATTTAAATTGCTTACTTTGTAGGCAGGCGACTGCACCTGGATCTCATTATCATGTAATTACCCTGTGCTGTGGATTTGGAGGCGAGGCTGGCGCGACGCATCGCAGTCATTACGGAGAGACGGGGGTAGACGCAGGCACGCAGCCCCCCGTCGGGAGCGACGGGGGTCAGAGGGGGATGCGAGTAAAAGTGATTTTTATTGCAAATGTTTCCTGTCAATTTTCACCAGCCAGTCGTCGGAAACGTTCGTTCCCTCGGAGTTTGTGGGAAAGCACAGGCGAAAACACCATGGCTCTGTTGCTGCTGTTCAGTCGCTTATAGGTGTGGTCGACGGTGTCTGGGACAGTGCCTCGTATCAGTAATGACTCATGGTACATGACGTTTTTTCTTTTTTAAACATCCGGTTTTCTAAATGATGTTGTTGCCTGGCAATACAGATAATATTACTTATCCCTTTCTAGCGCAAAATTCAGTAATTCAGCCAGTTTAAAATAATTGCCCACGCACAAACCACATCTCAAAATACTGTAATAAGCAGCCACCTGCATAATCGTGTTTGTTTTTTTTTTTTCTTCAGTTCAGTGTAAAACAGCTGATGCATGTTGCAGAAATTTTCAGCATCACTTTTCAAACTAAAGGGGCGTATGCACTGTTACCAGCAGAGTCTGTTCCATTTCAGTTCTGACAGTGCAGAGAATGAATTTAAATTCAGTTCATGAAATGAAATTTAGAAAAAAAAATTCTGAATCGACTGAATTGAAACAAAACTGACCCTGGCTCTGCTTGCTGGGTCCTCACTCCTGTTAGAAAGGAGGCGTGGACAAGGGACATGTGATTGCCTGACGTGGCCGTCTTAACCTCAAGGCAGCATAAGGAAACGCAGTTGGCTTTTAGATGGGCTGGTGTCTGCTGGGGCCAGAGATGCACAGCTCAGCATTGCTGAGTTAAACAAGCCGTTTGTGCCCAAGCGGAAGGGAGTGTCACTGGCTGATAGCGTTCTCTCACCCCCCTCAGGTTCGGCCCTGGAGGATTCCCTCTCTGCAGCTGGAATAAAAGATGTGCAATGGAATGGTAGCGTCAGAAAGCAAAGCCTCGGGCCCCGCCTCTCCTGCTGACAGCCTGCCCCTGTGCCTGCTGCTCCTGCTGGCCACGCTCTCCACGGGACACGCTTCAGGTAAGAGACGTCCTCTCCCCGGAGAGGGAGCCCGCTATCATGCAGTGTGCGGCTATTTTAAATTTCACTCTCGCATTCTTCCAGCGGTCGCAGCTTGGAAGGCCACGTTCTGTCAGGCACCCGCACTTTCTCAGGACGTGATCACAAGGCCTCGTTTGTTCATTCTGCTCTTGAGAAAAGCCATCCGTGGAATGCTTCTGTTTCACGGGAAGCTTTTGACAATCCTCCAGAAACCGAGCAGCTGCCCCCCCCACACCGCAAACATATGGCTTGTGTTTGAGTCGAAGCAGGATGCAATTCGCTCTGCTTGAGACCGCGGGTCAGAGTAGAGCGTAGGAGAGCAGAGCATATCCCTGCATCTCGAAGTGTTTAATGAGAAGCTCTCAGCCACGCCGCTTTGCACGCAGTATTTTGAGCGTTCATTGAGTTTGAGGCAGCATGGCTGGACATTGCTACCTCTCTCCCCTGCCAAACTGAGGACACGCAGTTGTACGAGTATGGCTGGTGAGTCAGCGAGGCTCATGGGAGCAGAGAGGCACAGTGTTGCACTTCGTCTCTGAGCAAGTCTGATCAGGGGAAAAGGAGCGTGGGCTGGAAGAGGCAGCTCCATCAGTGGGCTCTGCATGTGCCGGGAAAGCTGCCAGGCTGTTACCGAGTGTGACATGTGTCTATGTATGTGAGAGTAAGGCACAGACCACGTACGTGTACATTGCATTACATTACATCATTGTCATTTAGCAGCCACTCTAATCCAGAGCGATTTATATAGGTTACAGTTTTTACATGTTTCCATTTATACAGCTGGATACTTACTGAGGCAATTCTGGGTTCAGTACCTTGCACAAGGGTACAACAGCAGTGCCCCAGCGGGGAGTCCAACCAGCAACCTTTTGGTTGGACCCTTGATCCTTGGCACTATGCCACGCTGCTGCTCTAGTGTGGCATAGCAATAAACACACGTTGCGGTGATGCCGCTCCAGCCAGAGAGTGGCTCTGCTGTAGCAGCGATCAGAGGGAACTTCCACATAGCAGCATTGTAGATCACATCTGCGTCTTTGCAGAACAGCTTTTGCTTTGCTGACTTTCGATGTGCCAGGATGCATTTGCGCCGGTGAAGTCGATTCGCACGCGCTGCGGGCACGTCCACTGTCTCTGCACGCGCTTACATAGGAAACGAAGTGGTGAAGAACATCGGAGAGCGAACAACAGGATGTGGGTTGCAGTCATTTGCTGCGCATTGAAGGGCCAAAATAATGAGTCAGATGTTTCAGCCATTATAGCTGCTGCAACCTTGGACTATGTCAGAAGCTGTTATTGGGAAATATTCTGGCCTGAAAATATTTAGGCGGCAGTGCCAACCTGGAAATCTCATCATGTTGGGCTGCTGGGTGCTGAACTTTATTTTGTACGCTCTGTTGTAAGCTGGTATTCTATTCATGATCAGAAATTCTATATATTTTTTAATACAAAAAAGCCTGGATAAATGAGATCAAGTCAGATGCTCATAAGATTAATACAGTTTAAATATTTTTACATTTGAATATACTTAAACATGAAGTACAGCATAAATATTTTGTATTGTGATGTGCATTGTGGACGAAATGACAGAATACACAGAATCTTGCTAATTACTGTAATCGCATAAGATTTGTTGTGGTTTGCAGGGTTGTGCTGAGTGGAAATTTTCTTTTAGTATCTGAAACCAAATTAAATGTCTGTCTGCCGGATCTGTGCTTCAGTGACCTCTGTTTTCAGAACAAGGAGGGGAAGTGGATAATTTCAACAGGGACACAGTGGTATATTCATTAAACCAAAAGAGGATTTTAGATGTTCTTGACAGACACTAATTGTCTACAGGCGGTCTCCATGCACCTTGAGAGTAGTGAAGTTTAATTTTATCTTCATTGGAAAGAAATGGTTAAGTAGACTGTTCAGCTGCAGGTGGGCTCAACCACAGTGAGCCATTTATTTTGATCAGGCGTCAGGTAACAATGCTGCTTCATCGTATCTTTTGGATTAAACTATTTGAGGTTTATCTAAATCTTTTTGATTTTTTTTACAAAAAATGTTTTAACTTGTTCAAAATGAATTTGGGTACACAATTTTTTTAAATTCAGAAAATTGATTTTAGATGGATCAGATATTGTTTGGCTACAGGTTAAACACCTTGAATCCAATCATGTGAATTATCAGCTAAAGGTCAATGATTTATCAAATGATTTTATCTGCAAAATGACAGGTGTGGTGTCTAGGAAAAGCTGCCTTTGCAACAGTTTTTATTCATCAGAATAGTCTGGAATGTGATATATTGGGCATTGCTAACTAGTTATATCATCAAAGAGCCTTTAGCTATTTACCTGTCTTTATTTTGCCATTGATGTCAACAGAAATGCCTTTCTGTTTCCATGTTTTCCCAGTTCAGATTAGGAAATATTACTGCACAGGGATGTGGGATGGGAAGCCTTTTCTTTAGTGCTTAGAAGTTCATTTCTGAATTGTCAACTTTACTTAACTGTTTAGTAGGATGTGTTAGTTGTCTGTCAGCTTGCTGTTTTATGCAAACATGAACAAGAGTTTCAGTTTTAATTTAATTTAGTTAATTTGTAACTTCTCATGCCATATACACATTGGAATGCTGAAGTCAGCAGACATTATTTTTATAGGGATTTATCATCCGTAATCATGTGAGGCTAGTCTGGACTTTCCACCTTTGAAGGCAGGGGTTTGTAATCCTGTCCCTCGGCAAGGTCCCTCTGTGAATCACTTCCTTTCAGCGGTGGGAACAGACCTTCTCTGGGTACATTTTTAGTGCTTAAGTTCAGCTTGGATTGTGTTTGGGTTTTCACAAACTCTGGGTTGGTCGTGAAGTGTTAACGTTATGTCTTAATTTACCTTCTGTCTTTTTTTCCTAATCTGCTAAGTAGGTCCCAACAGCTAAGATATCACATTTGCTCCTCAGGCTGATTGATCATTTTGGCTGGGGACTATAGCAGGTTTTCACAAGCCCTCATGCTGTCCAAAACTCCATCCAGCTTCAAAGCCTGAGAACAGTCTAGCCGTGTGGTGCTTGCCTAAGAATAGACCAGTCTTGGACAGCTACGTTGTGTCTGCAGGATAAAAGCTATTCTTTTCACTGCCTTGTCCATAAGCATTCACTCCACAAGTACGAAAAGCTTGTTACATTACATTAAAGGAAGGCTCTGTTGTGTTATGCGCTGTAGGTTTGCCTGCTTTGTCATCGGGAACATGTGAAAGCGCGGCTAACGGTGGTCTTCTCTCTGCCTGCAGCATGCCCGAGGCCGACCGGCGTGCAGCACAGCTGGGTCAACCTGACCGAGACCAGCCGGGGCTCCTACCCCCCGGGCACGGTGCTGCAGTACAGCTGCGACCCGGGCTTCATGCTGGATGGGCCCAGCACCATCACCTGCACCGGCTTGGGACGCTGGTCATCTGACCCGCCCCACTGCATACGGGCTGATGGTGAGCCCAAAAACCGCTGCTGTCCTGCCCAGAGGCACACAGCCTTGGTCCTGGAGGGTGAAGACTCCAGTGTTTTGAGCATTGTCACTCTTGCTCCCCTAATTTGTACCAATGAAACGTGTTTCTCATTTTAACATTTTAATTGCGATCACGCTGATAACATTCTCTGTAGTCACAGTTCCCAGGAATGTTTGAGGTTGGAGACCACTGTTTTAGCATGTCTCTCAAATCCAGAGCTTATCATGCACTCACAGCTGTTGATGATTCTGTTGGTTCTGTTCAAACTGGTTAGTAAGCAGTTTAGGGGGTCTAAACCTGTAATCTCTGCGTCCCCTAAGGACAAATGAATATATCTCCCTGCTGTGCACAGTTTACTTCAAGCAAATCCCATGAAATGGTAGTTTATATTCCAACAAGTGGACGTCCCAGCAGACAATTACTATGTAAAGTGTGTATGAAGAAGAAAACAGGTTTAAATATGCACAGTGGTGACCGCAGCTTTCCTGTGTGTGATTGGCAGTCTGTCGGCTGCCCTTTCGAGCCTGAGAACGGTGGATACACCTGCCACCCGTCCCCCTGCCACCGGCTCACGCAGGGCACTGTGATAGAGTACTTCTGTGATGAGGGCTACGTGCTGAAGGGGGACTACAAATACCTCACCTGTCAGAACGGGGAGTGGGACTCCCCCATGCAGATCAGCTGCTACCTAGAAGCAGACCCAATTCAGTCACCCATGCAGTCACTTAACCACCTAAAGCAGCTATTGCGTCATTGAGAAACCACAGAGTCTGCACCCCAAATTGCTGTACTCAGTGGGCCCAAGTGGTAATCCTTTGGGACAATTTAAAAAGCACTCGATATCCCAAAGGAGGTCACTCTCACGGCAGACAGGACTGGAGGCAGGGGATTATTTTTGCTAACAGAGTCTATTTATAAGCTTTTCTCTTGTTTCTGGTTGTTTTTGACTCGCTGTGATGGCGGCACTCTCCCCCACCGCCAGTCCTTTGTGACACACTTAACGGTTTCAGTGGGCACAGGCTGTCTGGCACTTCATTGAACCCTGAAATTGTGTGCTAAACTCTGGCCACATGTAGCACTGAAGTGCTGGCGGAGGTGGGAATGCATTCTCAGGTCACTTGATGTCTGAGGGCAGACGTGCAGTCAGTGGGCGGATGTGACTTTGTTCCTCTGTACAAAGTGTACTGCTGTGAGACAAACATTTCGATATGGCTTGTGAAATCTTTCATTTAGACCCGACTAAGGTTTAACAAATCTTAGAGTTGCGAATGAGGGAGTATTGACTTTTTTTTTTTCATCAACATTCTTAGCATGCGTCTACTGTCTGTCTCACTTGCTCTCTCGATCGTATATATAAAAATAATAATGTGTGTGTATGTGCATGTATTTACACATACCCTGAAAGCCATCGAAAACAACAGAAGATTGCAGTTTTCGGTTTTAATACGTACTATTTGCCCGTGAGAATATATTTAAAGATTATTAATAAAATTAACTGGTAGGAAATGAAATTAATCAGCCTTAAAATTCGCCTCTCAGTTGAGCATTTGTAGCACACCTTTAGGGCCTCTTTACAGCCTCTTTGATATTCTAGCGAAGGCAAATTTTGTGTTTGAGCAATTTAGTAATTTAGCAATACACAGCTACTAGTGGTCTGCATTTTTGGACTTTTCTGCTATGGAACTTTGTGCATATGTTGGATTGGTGTGTTAGTGGGTGTTTAGAGAACAGACTGCACAAATACAGGTACAGTTGTGCTTTACAAGGTCACTTCACTCTGACAATGACTACCTGTAACCGCTGAGGGCCGGGTTCTTAATGTGAGAGCGTTAGACTACAAGAGTATAACAGTAAACAGAGCAAATAAATGCTGCAGGGCTTATCTCTTATTTAAATGCCAGGCTGATAGCTAGTCAGAAAGCAGAAGTGCTTTCTGCCCTTTGAGTCTTACATGAATATTCTTTGTCAGGGCTCTCCTGGAGAAGGGGACAGAGCAGCTGAGATGAGTATCGCAGTGGGAAATCCTGACCTGCTCAGATGTGCTGCTGTTTAGCACCGACTCCTCATGTCACTTACGCTGTTCCTACTCCACTCTGAGAGCACAGCTCCCAGTTACCCGGGCTTACAGAGGGGAGCCACGGCACCGAAAACCAAAACCACGAATGATCCACCGTTTTAATTGTTTATTGATCTCTTAAACCAGCAAAACCCATTTAACATCAAAAAAGGAGGCTGGCTAGACAGCTTACAAAGTTTTTTTTTTTTTTTTGTTTTTTTTTTAATTTAATGATGCATGATTACATGATTACAATTCAAGGCAGTAGCACAGGTGGTCCGCACCTGAGTATTTGTAGTGGACCGAAGTCGTTTTGGCTTATGCAGACAACCATCGCAGTCATAGAATGGATTGAGCAGTACTTTGATCTGTTGATGCTCTCGCTCCAATGCGCTGGGTACATGCTGTACTCTAACACCTATGTTCTAGTATTCCACTTTACACTGTGTCATGGTCGCCCTGTTGCCCTGCCATATGAATTCCCCCTGAGCTTGCCTCTGAAAAACAATTCGCAGAGCACTCGGTGTTAAGCTGGCTAAAAATAAGAGGGGGGGGACGACAGCGTCATTCTACAGAGTAGAGAGTTTTCCTGTCTGAAAGTAGCCATAAACTTAAAGCCGAAACCGTCTTCCTCACAAACAGCTGAGAGATGCTGCATGATGCAAACCAATGCCATGTCAGGGAATTGTATGATTTCACAGAGAAAATACCAAAGGTTAACAAACGCAAGTTTGTATGCAGGGTTTCTACTTCAGTTGCCCTGTGTGTTCTCTCTGCTTTGGCCCATTACATAAATCATGCGTCGTACAGCAGCTTTGAGGCTGCGCATATTGGTGAGGCAGGTGAGGGATAATGCTCTCAAAACAAGATGTTATTTCAGTTTGGTAAAAATTACATTTCACACAAAGGAGTCAAGCTGTTCCGCTGTTTGTGCTCATATTTTTTTACGACTGGTAGTTTTCCAGCTCGTGTAAAATGAGGTGCAGCTGCCTTAATTGGTCTTCATTGGGGAACTTCAGAATTCATCAAGGAAAGGGGGAAATGGCAGCCCTTCATAATATGGGAGGAAATGATGGGGAAAATTCCTCAGATTGTGAAGTAGGTAGTGTTATCATAGGAGAATATACAGTGTCCCATCATTAGGTTCTGCAGTGTTCTGATTAATAAGCCTTTATGTGATTAACTACTTCCAGATCTGTGGCCAAGATTGATGCATGAAGTCTTTGTAAAGCTGTCTTTTGCAGAAAAAACACTTCATCACTCAAACAATCAGTTTTTATCTGAGCGAGAGCTAGAGAAACAGAAATGACACTTTTTGCTGATTATTGGGTCGTAACTCATTTTTGTTCTGCTAGTATAATTTAATGAGCACACGCTCACACAACATCCACCCACATTCAGAAGGAAAGAGTGCAAATACATTTGACTGCAGGAACAGCATATACTCCATGTAATGATAATAACGAAGTTAAAACGATATAATAAAACAATGCGTCTTATCCACGCTCGCGGCTGGGCCAGTACACAAATTGTTCATTGCACATCGTTCATCTAGTTCCAGTGCTGATAATTAACACTTGTGCGTGTTCAGAAGGTATTAATGAGTGACACAAGCTGTGTGTGTTTCATTAGCATTAGCATTAGCACTGGCCTGTCTGTGACAGTGAGCTGGGAGTGACAGGGCTGTGACGACCCTGGAACAAACAAGGCACTGAAAGGCCAGCTCGTCATGCCCCACCCCCCACACACGCACAGACACGGCTTCTCCACACTGCCTGTCAAACGCTTTCTCTCCGAGAAACACAACACCTCCATCCAGACCTCACGGGAAGTCCCCCACGGCATATGAAAACTCATGTTTCCCCTGGTTAATAACTCTACTCGGGTCGCATCGCTATGCATATTTAGTTACCACGGGCGAAACGCAGATCAGAAGGTGACCTGATGTATGGAAAGGCAGTCGCCTCTTCCACAGATCCAGCGGCTGTAGTAAACAACCAGGCTTTTGCCCTGGTGGCGAATCCGATGTCACAACACCAGGACGGGTCGGGATGAGATTGATCAAAAAGGAAGTATGACGCAACACACCGGCAACGATGCCCTAATTCGCTCTTGGAAAGTAAAACCGCGTATTCCGGCGGCATGGATTTTAAATAGAGCACCAGCGGGAGCACTTATAAAGGCAGCTTACACGACACCGGGCCAAGTCCACAGCTTACAATGTGGCAGCGCCGTCGCCATTGTTCTACAGAGTCCCTCTGGCAATGTCAGAGAATGCGTACGTCAGGGGGAGTTCCTCTCAGAGCCGCTTTAGAGCGCGGTAAGAGCTGTGCCGTTTCCTCTGCCTTTATTCTATTTGCGGGCATAAATTTTATATGGCGTTAACACCCGGTGGGTCACGGGGCTGTGGAGTCTTTTGTGTGTGAGGCCGGGGGACCCGTTGGGGTCTGACCCATTGTCCCAATAAAGTGAAAGAAAAGTATTCATGCATCACAGCTGTCTTTTTTTTGGGGGGGGGGAGTTCAGCACATGCCCATCTGTTCCTCTGAAGGCCGGCTGTAGGGGGCAAGAATGACAAAGGAGGGCTCCTCCCCACCCTCGTGTGGATTCGGACTAGCATGTGAGCGGGTGTCACTTTGAAAGCCGACGCGGGTGTCTCAGATGATCTTCCGTTCCCTTTCCGTGGATGCTTGGGGAGCTTGCTTTCCTTCAGCTGGAGTGAAGCGGGGAGGGTGTCCGAGGCGAGACGTTCCCGTCGGAGCCGCTCTGCGAAGGGTGTCTCAACCGCACGGCCTGTGCGCGCGGGAGGCTCTTTGAAGTTTAGGTTTCAGCGCCGTGGAGCGACGCTAAATGTGGAGGTGTTGGGTGTCTCTGAGTTGAGAGCAGCTGCCTGTTCGTAATGGCAGACAGGAGAACAGTCCTGGGGCTGAGATCTGTCTGTGTGAAAGCTGCGGGTGACGGACAGAGCTCCCGGGGCCTGCTGCTGCGGCACAGAAACCTGAACTGTAATGTCTGCCTGAAATCACGAATGTTTTGTCAGGACTTGCTGCGGTTCAGCAGCCAAGCATCAGCTTTCAATCTGCACAGACCCTGCTCTTAACAACACTGTCTCTCTCCCGTGCCATTTCCATTATGAACGCCTAGTCTCAACAAGGTTGTGTGTGTGTGTGTGTGTGTGTGTGTGTGTGTGTGTGTGAGGAGTAGCAGATGTTGCGGCTGAGGAGTAAAGATTAGGCCGCGTAATGAGCAGTAGGTCTGATAAGCTGACGGCCCAGCACACGTTTGATAAGCGTGGTTTCAGCACATCACAATAAAAGGGAAGGTCAGCGGTCAAAGAGGCTGCATGCTAAACTCATTCAGAGCGGCTCCCTCCCGCTGTGAGCTGGATGTACACAGTCACACACAGTGTTAAGCGCTCTGTAAGGAGCTTCACGGTTCGAGCAGCTTGCTGAAAAATCTTACGTAAATTTGTTTCCTTAATTACCCAAGTGGTTACTTCTGTGACGCAGAGACAGCGGAACTGCAAACCATTAAAGCCCAAGACTGCCCCTGCTTTAAATCTAAACACCAGTGTCACAATGCTTTCAGTTCCCTTTTTCCTCTTTAGCTTCAGTAGCAGGGTTTAGTACAGGGACGCTGGATACATCTTCATACATGTCTATTTTACTTGCAGGCTTCAATAGAACATCATTTGATTAGTGAAGGCATTGAAAGAAATTTAAAATATACTCTGGCTGTGTTCCTGTGTGTGACTTGCCTGACCTGCCCCAGTTCCCCTGTTCTGTCAGCATGTGCTGCCTTTGTTTATGCTCCCCGGTCTCCCTATTTTTAGGGTTTCATGTCATGCTTCCAGCTGTTTGCTCACAGAGGCCCTTTCGCATGAGGACGTTGACTTTCACCTCCGTGGAAAACCCAGCGCCACTCTAACAGCCAGCTGAGGGATCAGACGCTAAAGCGCTAATACCAAAACTAATCTAAGTAATGGGTGCGCGTTTTAAACCCCAGCCTCCGTTCAGCAGACACAGCACTGTTAATCAGTCAAGGAATTTACCCTTTACACACACACACACACATACATACATACATACACACACACACACACACACACACACACACACACACACACACACCAGGAGCTCTCCAGATTTTGTTACCCTGATAAAGAAGAGTTCGTGCACATGGCAGTCCATTCTTTGTCCCTGTTGATCTCCCAACAAAGGAGATGATTAGTGTAATTAATGTCTTACTGGAAACCCTATCCAATCCCGCTGCTAAGAATTGAAAGGCCAGCAGCATTCAGTGTGATTATAGCGAGAACGTAGATTTTACTTTGATTTACTGGTTACTTTGTGGCCCAGGCTAAAAGCCATCCTGAGGCACATGCTACAGCTCCCTGCGGTGCGTTAGCCTCCTCTCCAGCCTTGCAGAGAAACCATAGCCAGCTTGCGCAGTGTGAGCAGCGCACTCTCGCAGCACTAAATCATAATCGTCAAAAAAAATCGTACTGTGTGTCCTAGGCTTAAATCCCAGCCCCTCGGTGGCCGGCGTCACTCGCTGCCTTTCGCTGTCAAAACGACAGCTTGACTCTGAAATCCTGCGGATTAGAGAAGACGGGAGCCAAAAAAACGCATACGGACCAGCAGCCAGAAAAACGGACAGCGAAGCGGCGGCGGTGTCCCGCGGGTCTGCGGCGCTGTAAGGCCTGCTCCAGCCCGCCCGCTTTATCAGATGGTGTTCGGTCTGTCCCCCTTGGTGTCAGTGAGGTGTACTGTCTGACCTGTCCTGATAATGGGGCGAGTGAGACAGTAAGGCCTTTCTCGCTCTCTCTCTCTCTCCGCTGAGGGTGAGTCAGTCCCTGTTTGTGTTGCCTGGCTTGGTGTGGCTGCGGAACGGTCGTGACGTTGTTGTGAAGCTGACCCGGTTGTTTTCCCCTCTCCTGCATTCCCGGTGTAGCCGCTCGCTTATTGTCCGCGCGGTCTGGTGCGCGGAGCTGTGCCATCCTGTCGGCGTCACCGCGTGCGTTTGCGTGTGTCGCAACACGCACGTGCCCTCCCCTCCACGGTGTGAAGCTCGGCTCGCCTGGCCCACGCCTCAGGGCCTCCGTACTGTCTTGACTTGTCTGTGTGGGCTGTTTCGTCACCCTCGTTCGAGAGCGGGTCAATCCACCTTTATATGGGGAAGGAGGCCTTGCCGGATCACCACTCCCTTCCCCTGTTACCGGGACTACATTGATGTTATGCCTCGCTGGTGTCAGGAGGGAAAGGATGAGCTCAGTCTGATAAAATGGGCTGATAGGAGCGGCCCTTAGCCAGCAGCACAGTGGTTATGTCCATAGTCTCTCTTGCTTCCTTTCTTTGATGTAATCGCTGTGTAGTAGTGGGATATTGCTGAGCTGCATGTTTAATATTTAATCTGTGTCTGTCGTATGGCTTTAACCGTGACAAATGTATCATTAGTAGAAAATGACTTCACCCATGAATCAGTATGTTCTGTTGCCCTTTCGGTCTTTAATTAAACACAGCCAAACAGAAATGCTGTTAAATGCTGTAAAAAAAAAATCTGATTTCTAAATGACCAAGCTCTGAAGCTGGAGCGAGTCTGGCACTGATGACTAAATGCATGCAAGCCGTGCAGGACCCACGATACAGCTGAGATAAGCAGACACTGGCTTTTTGTGCAGAAACTCCCGTGCAGAGTGGAACATTTCGAGCCTTTCATTAGTTTGTTGAGACATGCAGTTGCTCTCTGGTTACTCTTGAGAAACAATAGTCCTCCCCATCACTGCTAGAAGAGACAGCAGAGAAACTATTTGTGGGCTCAGCCTGCCAGAATTTCCGTTCTAACGATTCACAACATCTCTCATCTCAAGAGGCGTGTTTCCAAACAGAATCCAGGTGGTGCATGAACCTGTTCTTTTTTTGATGTCTGCTCAGATTGGTTCTATGCTATGTGGTTATGTCCTCAAATTATTTATACCTTTTCCCCCATTTCCACGTTTTTGAACCTTGGTAAAATATTTATTGTTGCAATCATGACGTAAAGGTAATAGTTTTCAACAGATTTTTGGAGCCTATGGACAGCTCTGTAGCCGTAGCTTAAAGCAAGGTGAAAACATCAACAAAAAAGACCTTGGTCCTCGTCCCTGTCTTGTGATCTGAAGTCATACATTTCCACTTAATGCTGCTCCCAAGGCACCCTTAAAGACAGACTCCATCTCTTCCATTAGAAGTGCCCACTGTAGGATCAAAGCCCAACATCACTGCATCAAAACACTGGCACCTTTGTTCTGCGGTCGATTGCGGAGTCGGTTTATGGAGTTTGATCACTGAGGTCTGCTCTGCATAAAAGGCGGTGACCTTCAGGCTTTAACTCATTGACAAAGCCCCAGTCAAATCTGCGGAAGAGCCTTTAATGTCGGGGCCCGAGTTTTCACGGAGCCCGGCGCTTGTAATTTTCATTAAAGGCAAAGACAGAGTGCTGTGAGCCTCCTCTTATTCAGTAGCCCTGCCTCCCTCACGCCATGAATTAGGGCGCATTAAAACATCAATCTTAGTAATGACCCAAGACTACTTAGCGCAGCCTTGCCGTGGCATGCTGCTCTGGCCTGCAGCCAGAGATTTTGAGGCCTTTCGCATGCCTGAAAATGGCCCGGCGTAGCTCAGCGAATGTACAGTGTCCCTTTTTGCGATGAAGCGGTCGGGCAACGCCGCATCTGCGAAAGAGATGAAGCGGTTACATGGCAGAACGCAGTGCCTTTTTCCCATTTTCTCGTCAGCAGCAGTGCAGTAGAAACCAACACTTCGGCTAGATGGTTGGGTAGGGCTGTGACTGAAGATAACTGGTTTGTGCCTCTGTTGCTTTATGGCGCTGTATGAGGACCGTCTACGGTGGGGGGGGGGAGAGTCTGTGCCAGCGCCTCCACAGCTGCTTCACTCCTGCTGAAGTGGGGGAAAAGTGAGAATGGGGTGTCTGCAGGTGGCGGAACATGGGGCGCTGCCGCCTACTGCATTGTTCCCTGTCAGCGTGGGACCAACGCATTATCGCACTCGGGAGGTTATGTGAGCTTGTGGATTAAAGCACAGCGAAATTACTCTCCCCGATCCATTCATTTACAAGACGTACGGACGTACTGTAATGGGACTCAAGGGTAGAGAGAATTAGCATCTCATTAGTTGTAATATGTGCCCAATGGCTTACTGCTCTTAGCATTTTTTAAACCAGCGCATAAAAACACAAGGCACATGGGCTGTGATTGTTCATTCCGCAATATGCTATTGATGCTTAGCATTCGATTGCAATACAAATAACTAACGAGCCTCTTTCAGATTAATTTCCCCAGAGAGCGCAGCATTAATTTCGGAGAGAACTGTGATGTGAATTGAGCAAAATTTCAAAGCGGGGGTTTCATTTGTCTTCTCTGACTCTAATGGCATATTGTTCCTGTTTCTTTACACCCCGGGTTGCGGGCGTTCCTCTGGGGAGAGTGCGTGGCCCACATATGGTTTTCGGCTCCACGGTTCCTGAGGAAACCAGGCCACCACCCTCTTTTTCCTGAGGAAGCGTTCTCCCTGTTCTGTTCTGACTGTACCCCTGCAGGCCCAGTGGCCCTTAAGAAGCAGGAAAACGTTCCACCAGCTGTGCAAAGTTTAAATCTTCTCAGGCTAGGTGTAAAGTCAGCCCCATTAAACTGTGAATTTTGGGTTTTAAATTACGATCCTTTGAACAAGCAGACGTTTTTTTTGCATACTGTTACTATGTGAAGTGTGTATGAAGAAGACAGCAGGTTTAAATATGCATGGTGGTGACCGCAGCTCTCCTGTGTGTGATTGGCAGTCTGTCGGCCGCCCTTCGAGCCTGAGAACGGTGGATACACCTGCCACCCGTCCCCCTGCCACCGGCTCACGCAGGGCACTGTGATAGAGTACTTCTGTGACGAGGGCTACGTACTGAAGGGGGACTACAAATACCTCACCTGTCAGAACGGGGAGTGGGACTCCCCCATGCAGATCAGCTGCCACCCCGGCCAAGGTTTGTACCCTACAATGACACTGTTGTCCTTAGGTAATGCCGGGTACTGAACTGAAAGCATGTATTGTTATAAGAATGTTTCTTAAATTGCAATGATACTAATTGTAGTAGAAGTAATAGAAATAGGCATTATGTATGGATTGAGGTTTCATTTAACATGAAACAAGAAGTCAGGGGTTGGACTTCCTGGGTGCCTGTAGGAAGTGAGGACTGTTGTGTTTCTGCTCAGTGGGTGTGGAGGTGTATGTGGACATGCATATGTATATGCTCTGCAGTAAGGGCTTGGCGCTCTCTCTCCCTCACAGAGAGGGACCCGCCCTCGCCCCTGGGCATGCCCACGCTCTCCATCGTGGCGTCCACCGCCAGCTCGGTGGCCCTCGTCCTCCTCCTGGTCGTCCTGTTTGTACTGCTGCAGCCCAAGCTCAAGACCTTCCATCACAGCAGGTGGGAAAGAGTCCTGAAAGGCATCGGCACATTACATTACGTTACATCACATGGATTTAGCAGACGCCCGTATCCAGAGCAATTTCCAGCAACAGAAGGGTGTCCATCCAACAGTGTCAGACCAGGCTAACAACACTCCCAGACCAGCGAGTGTATGCACTGTATAATTCAAGCAATACCACAAGTTAACTTGTGCTAATCTAACACCAGACAACCTGTCATGAAGTCATGAAGAACATACGCTACCAGATATCTAAATGTCATTAAATCACAATATCTATAACACATAGTAATACTACAAGTAAATAAGCAGCAAGCAATGCTAGTACAAGTACAAGGCATGTGCAGAATCACAGCTACACTGTCTCCCCAGCTGATTGTAAACCTGTAAGAGACTGCACAACTGTGTTATCGGGGTTATAGGGTTTCAGTGTAGTAGTGTGATGGCTAGTGAGGTCCGGCGAGGGCCCTCTCTCTCTCTCTCTGACCCATCCCTTCCCACGTGTCCCGCAGGCGGGAGCAGGGTGTGTCCGGCCAGCCCGTGTCCATCGTGGTGGAGGGGGTCCAGGTGTCCCTGCCCTCCTACGAGGAGGCGGTGTACGGCAGCGCGGGCGCCTCCGTGGCCCCGCCGGAGTCGCGCGTGCAGATCGTGCTGTCGGAGGGGCCGCAGCCGGAGGGAGCGGAGGCCCGGGGCCCAGGAGAGCCGGGCCCGGCCGAGCGCAGCCTCCCCTCCACCTCCTCCCAGTCTGAGACGGTGCTGGTTCACCAGATGCCCTCATCTTCCTCCTGCTCCTCTTCCTCCTCCTCCTCGTCCTGGGTCCCCGAGCAGCCCGGCGCCGCTGGACCTCGTCCGGTCCGGCAGGAGTCGTACAGCAGCGACGAGCACTGCCTGCTGTCCCTGGCCTCCGCAGAGGACCTGGCTGACGGTATGGCCCTGCCCACAACCTGCATAGCCGCTGTGCTAGCATTATATTCACACTATGCCTGTCTGTGTCTGTGTCTCTGTGTCTCTGTGTCTGTGTGTGCGCGCTCATGTGAGTGTGGGAGCACAGGGCTTTCCACAGATGAAATCGACACTGTCCATCTCTAGAACAGGCTTGCTGCTTTTATTGTTCTCTCTCAATTTAATGCATCTGGAAGAAACGAGGCTGAATTTTTAAATTATCCTCCAAGTGGATTTATGGCGTTTATACCGGACACCGATGGTTGCTCATCTTGGGATTTCCTCTGGAAAAATCAGTGGCGTGTTCTTTTCCTCCTTTGTCCGTTCCGTGTAATGGCATCCACATGTGCATTCCAAATAGGATTTGCACCATACATGTGCACAGGGGGTTAATGCCTTGTATTCCATCCTTGTTCTTCCCCTGCAGATATTCCCTTATTAAAGGAAGCCTGAGGCCTGCTTCAGCCGCCCTCCCTTGACCAAGCCCTCCTCATCGCCGCCACCTCCGCCACTGTCCCAGACCGTGGCACAAGAAGCCTTTCTCTGAACCACCCAGCTGCAGCAGCCACGAATGCAGGCGTGCCCCTTCACACAGACTGTCTCTCCACCACGAGGGCCGTTAAGAGGGTGTGGGCACAGTCATTCCCAGGCCAGCCCACCCCCCACCACAGAAGGGTGCCCTCACCCAACAGACATTGAGTGGATTCACATCGACGGTGTACATACGTTTGTGTATACTTACAAAGATTTTTCTATGTTTTCTTACAGTGTGTCCAGCGTCCCTTGATATGAGCTCTTTTAACCAGCATCTAAAACAAGACACGGAGTTGTTAGGAACACACAACCCACACAAGGTTTTTTTTCTGATACACAACAAATTTTTAAATCGTGATGCGCCTATAAATACGAAATATTGTGATTTTTTTTTTTTTCCTTAAATGTTTTGAGAGCTGAGGCTTCTATTCTCCTGCAGCACCTCCCTGCCCCCTTTTGTTGCATGTTCTGAGTATTTCTACGGAGCCGAGCGCTCCGAACACGCACAGCAGCACGCCATCAAAGATGCATGAGGCTTGCAGACCTCCACGTCTGCTGGAACCACTAGTCACATGCGCGCGCGCACACACACACACACACACACACACTGAGGCACACACACACACACACTGAGGCACACACACACACACACACACACACACACTGAGGCACAGCCTCGCAACCGGGGAACACATACACATTGCGTACAGGTATCTCTGTAACAAAGGTGTTACAGGGGTTTTTTCAGTTAGTAACTGTATCATGCTAACCATTGTTTTTATGGTTTTTTCAGCTGTGTATATTTACAGTCCCATCGTCTCGTGTGTTTGTTGGTGGTGGCAGTCAATGCCTTTTCCACAGTGAACGTGGCTGTATGTGGCCTGAGTCTCAGGCTGGTTAAATACCTACAACTGCAGACTGTATTCTCAGTGTGTTCGATTTGAGTTTTTTTTTTGTTTATGAGTTTCTGTTCTCTCCCCCATTGTTTTTATCGTTTTCCTGTTTAGTTTTCTCACATCAGTGGCATTTATTAGTATGTCAGGCAGCTGTCTGTCTGTCTCAAGCAAGAGAGGAGGACGGAGCCTTAAAAACGGGGTTGGGGGACGCCCTCTAAATACTGCACCCCAAGCGAGTGGAAGATAGTACTGTTGCCACAATATCAGCCGGAATGACTTGCTCACTAAGCATGCCTAAGTGTGTTGCTCTTGCTTAACCACCAGTTTAATCATTTGATAGCATTATTCAGAGATTGGTTTTGATATGCATTAGGTCTTAGGATGAAAGGCAGTTCACCTTAATTAGTAGTAAATCGAGGTGGTGGAACATCATCTCAGTCCTCAAATGCCACAGTTTCTTTTTTTTGCCACATCTCAGATACTAAGCTTTGTGGCAATTTATTTCATTGATTGCAGGAAGGACAAGATTATTTCTGTCATATCCTTCTCTTTTGTGCACCTGGTTGCACGCAAATGTGTGAGAGAGTGCAAATGCATCGAGTAATTTATTCTCATTTCAGAGTAATCATAGTCATGTTTGCCTTTGAAACACTTGATTTGTGCATGTTTGTCCAGCTCTTTGGTTTGAGGTGAGCTAGGTGAATGGAGAGGGCAATTACATGTGTTACACGTAGGGCAGTTTCTCAGGTAGGGCAGTGCAAAGGAGGGTCAGCTTGTTGGACATATTTCCTTTATTAAGTCATTAATTTGTGTCAAGCCATCTCTGATCTTTTATAAGGCAAATGTATGATATTGCCTTAAGATTGTGTTGGGGGTTTTTTTGGGTTGTTTTTTTCTTTAAACATCACCTTCTTGTTCACAGACCCATTTCTGACATTCTGACAGACTGTTTCACAAGATGAAGTCATGAACATATATCCACTATGTTATCACATGGCCTTACATTTCTATGCATAAGCCTGGTCTCTAATGTGGGATATTTTTTTTTTTCCCCAAACAGCAGAACATTTATAGAATATTCACTTTATTCCCCAGACTTTTCCAAATGACATTGATAATGTCTTTTCAGAAATATAGACCTAAAGATGTTCTTATATTTATTTTATGTTTTAAAATAATTTTCAAAATGTTAATTTACAGAGGACAAAAGTCTGCTTTTTAACCATTCTTGCGCTCAGAATGCTGTTGTACGGCAGTGCTTCCTGCAGTTGTATCAAAGAAGAGAACAGAACTTTTTTTCTTTTTTTCTGTGTTCTCTTAATTTCATTGTCTTCACGCCAATGACGGACATATCTGGATATGGTACGTGTAACAAATGTGGATTTAATGACATAATTGAAACCGGAAGAAATGGAATTCTGTAAAGAATGTTAATCATTTATTTTTCTTTTGAGTTCTTTCTGGTTCGGTTTTCCTTTGGAAATCTGTACATTGCAGTGCGTGTGAAGATAGTATTTTAATATTTGTATAAAGTTTAATTTAAATCTACACTGTACATAACTATTTCTAATTAAAGTTTTCTTTTGAAGTGTGCAAAGTGGAGTTTCATGTGCTATACTTTATTTTTCCAGTATTTCAACCATTTCATTTGGCAATTGATGATGGTACGAGATGCTCTTCAGATTGTTTTAGAATTTAGAATGATCACTTGCGCTTTGTTTCAGCAAGATACTGTTAATGTACAATTAATTGCTTGCATGGTGATGAAATGAAAATGACGCTGTCCCAATGGCCGATTTTTTTAACCTTTACTTAAGAAATTATGAAACGATAAGAGTATGCTTGCTGTATTGAACAGAATGCTCCATGACACCCGTTCAGTTCTTTTTGAGGGTAGAATGTTTCGGGGTTCCTCAGGCTAGAACCAGCATTTGATGTAGCATCATGATGATAGCAGCTGAGCGAGGGTTGTAGTATGATGCCATCTGGTGGCCATTGCGTGTACACCCATGTCGAGGATATTCGACGGGCCTGTGTTTTGGTAATGCATTCACTGCGTAAAGGTTTGAACCAATTGCATTGCAGAGGGAGTGGGCGTTATTGCCAAGACGGCTCCATTTTGTTTTGAATTGTTTCGTCATTTTAGACGTTGAAATCGCTGAAGGTAAGTAACTTTAGCTAACATTACTCAAATATTTAGAAACGACACGATACACCTAAACCGGGTAGTGATGGTATTTGCTACACCTTTTGCTCCGTTGAAGCGGATGAAATTATCGGCCCAGCGCATTTATACTAGGTGGTAATATAAGGTTATTCTGGCACACTAGCTGGCTTGCTGCGTTGCCCTCTAAATGCACACGTTAAGCCTTATTTGTGCAGGCCTACTCAACTTTTAACAGTATCGCAAGGATAAGTAAAGGAAGAAAGGTGAAAAAATAATCTCAGAGTTCCAAGGCAATTGTCATGTTTATAATTTTTACGATCGTTAGCTAACCAGCCATTTGCCAAACCCGGATGATGGGAAATATTAGATTGTTTTAAATACTTATTCACATGCAATCCTTATGACACTGTCATAAAGGTTATTCTTGCGTGATTATCCTCAGACCATCCTCTGTTGTTTTGCAGAATTTCGCACTCAATCGTTTACAAAATTTTACATTATTGATGCGTGAAGGGCGTTGCAAAAATGGCGGACGCTGTATCAAGAAGCCTGTCATAAAATGACATGCGTTTCACCCACCGTAGTATTCGCACGTAGTCAGCGATACGCCTAGTCCTAAAACATTGCTCTCACAGTATAAAGCCATATAATATAATACGCAGACAATAATGTGCAAAATGAAACAGGCAATTCTTCCATCAGTAAAAGAAAAAACCATCAATTTCGGTAGTCAAGGCCGATTTGTCATAGACTATTTGGAAACAGGTTTTCTAAGGAATTAATTGTTAACTAAAATTGTTAATTAAAAACGTTGGACCGCTGGGTGTCTCTTATGTTTATATCAGTTGCGTTTACATAATAGTGAAGAGCTGTCCTTGAACACGCGTCATTCGGTATCTGATGTGTCGCCCCAACAGAGGATCCTGAAGATGAGCGGACGTCGCGTTTTCATTGGCCGGTTGAGCCCCTCCGCTAGAGAGAAGGATGTGGAGAGGTTTTTCAAGGGATATGGGAAAATCCGGGATATTGACCTGAAAAAGGGCTTTGGATTTGTGGTATGTCACTCTCTTTCATCATGCGGCGTTAGACGTCCTGCTGTTTCACCCCTCCCACCATTTTACGGCTTGATTGGTCTAGTAGTGGATGTGGATGCTAGCATCACTGGCATGGCAGCCCTGATGTTCGGCAAGCTAACGAAGGAGGTGCTGTTTTGCGTGAACTGTGTGTTTTAATGAGACTCTTTCTTCCTGCATTGACTCCGTGCTTCGCCTGCTCTGTAGGAATTCGACGATCCCCGGGACGCAAAAGATGCAGTATATGAGCTAGACGGTAAACAGCTCTGCAGTGAAAGGTGCGCGGTGACTTTTCATTTTCACGGTAGCAGATGTATTTATTTTATTACTTAATTGGTAGATACATTACAGCAAAGTTTTACCTTGTTGTTACATTGCAAGGCTATGGTGTCAATACGCAAGAAGTCACAAGGATTAATAAGTGCCTCGGTTAAACTGTGCTACCGGGGAAAAATATATAGGGGAACATGTTGATTTTGTGCCTCTTGTTGTACGTACTTATGGTGTAGATGTGCATTAATATATCTGTGCTCTGTTTGCCTCCGCTTTCAGAGTGACCATCGAGCATGCCCGCATGCGCTTGCGTGGGGGACGAGGGCGTGGTGGGGCCGGACGCTTCCCGGGCCGCTTTGCCAGGGAGTCACGGGACGGGGGTCGGAGGTATGTGAGTGAAAGTAGCTGCAACTACCAGCAACCCTCTTTTCCCAACAGCCCTGTTCAGATATCGGCCACCAGGAAAAACTCTCTTGACTTCCCATCGCTT
The DNA here is from genome assembly GCF_013368585.1 of Megalops cyprinoides. Taxonomy (NCBI): domain Eukaryota; kingdom Metazoa; phylum Chordata; class Actinopteri; order Elopiformes; family Megalopidae; genus Megalops; species Megalops cyprinoides. Next base: position 30,094,171 of record NC_050594.1, read on the forward strand.
TGTTCCTGCTAGTTACAGGTGGAACCTCCTTGTGTACTATTTGCAATTGCTCCCATGTGTTTTACCTTGTAGTTTAGGTAAATGTGCTTGACACACCTTAGACCACCATCCACCTGTCACAGTCTGATAGTATGAGTCAAAGTTCATACCAATTTGGCATAGGGACCACAGACACTCCTGCCCACACTGTGGCAGGGGATGTATGTTTGAGATGGACCTTCCAACGGCGCCGCAGCTTGTGGACTTGTTTCTGTTCCGTAGGAACCCTCCTCCTCTCCGCACAGAGAACCGCCTCATTGTGGAGAACTTGTCCTCGCGAGTCAGCTGGCAGGTGAGTCTCCAGTGCTGCCCCTCCCCATGGCTAGCAGGTCATATTGCTGTGGCTTTATTTGAGAAAGAAGCGCTCCAAACTGTAGCTTCATCTGTAATGACTAAGATTCATTCATTTCAGTAATCTTCCCTTTGCTGAGCATTTAACATAGAAGATTTTGACACAGAAATGTAACTGTGCATCATTAAAACCCATCATGTAATGAGTGGGCAGCAGTTCTATGTGTCGTAGTTAGTGCAACATGTGCATAAACTAGACCTCAGCCCAAACATTTATGCTAGTGGCAGTAGCTAAGATTACTATCTATATGTTTATATTGATACAGTATATATGTGATTTTAACTGTGCACTTGATGAGTAAAAGAAGCCAAGCATTTGTTTGCCTCTGTTTTAACCAAGTGTTAACCCCTTTATTTGCCAGCTTGACTGTTTTGTCGTACGGAGGAGCTCGCCTATGGGCGTGGTGAAGTTAAGCCCCTCAGTGTCGGTCTCTCTGGGTTGAGCTCGTGGTGCCGGCCGGCATGTCGCTCGCCTAGTTGGCACAGGGTGGGAAGTCCCGCCGATCGTTTGAGCGCTCGCTGGGCCCCCCTCGCCGTGCGCGGGCGTGATGGCCACGCCCCCCCTCGCTCCCCCGCAACTGGCGCTTGTCGGAGGCCAAAGCCTGCCACGGTGCGAGTCGCACGCAGAGAGACAGAGCAGAGAGAGAGAGTCGCTGGTGTATCGATTGATGGCAGTAATTTGAGAGGCTCCGATCGATACCTCCTCCCCCCCTCCCCTCGCGAGAGAGAGTTGCTTCCAGGTGTTCACGGTAAAAATCTGAGGTTAGAGATGTTTATTTAGGAGACTCTGTGTCCTGGATCGAAGGGCATGGTTTTAATTAAGTGTTTTTCACCCGTATGCTCTCAGCAGTGGTGGTGCAGTGCATTGTGGGTAGAGTAGAGGGCCACAGGCTCTCAAATCAAGCAGTACATTAGCAGTGCTTACACACCTCAAGAAAAAGTATGAAACAATAATGCAGCTACTTTATTAGTGGGGGTCCAAGAATGTATGGTATAGAAATGGTAGGTTCCATCTATTTAGACATGGTCAACAAACACATTGCCTTAGGAAACATCTTTGAGCATGGCTGATGAAATACAGGAGAGCTTTGTGTCTGCTGTCCCTGTAAATGTCGGCCTTTTCTCTGCTGTGCTGCCATGCTTACAGATGTTTCTTAAGAAAACGTAATGTGTGATAGTAACCACTGTTACTGTAGGATCTGTCTGATTTCCAGGTCTCACATCACACTCATTTTGCAACATGGCTGGTCTTTTTTCAGATACAAAGACGCATAGCACACACACACTACAGCAGCCTTTTTAATCGCAATGACCGGTTGTTGCTTAATTTGAACTATACACTATTAATGCATGTAGAAACACCACCCAGACATGCCTTTATGTATAAATAACGTAATCACGTAAAACTAACCTATTTTAGAATACAATTTTCTTGGACCCCATTTCTTCACCCAAGACAGATTGTATTGATATAATTATATAATTAACATAACAGTTAACATTTCTTCTTTATGGTTTTTGATGCATCTGTACATGTAACGCTGTGTCTGTGTGTATAATCTCAGCCTTAATGAGACTGTTCATGTGTGTATGTGTAGGATCTGAAAGACTTCATGAGACAGGCCGGAGAGGTCACGTTTGCGGACGCCCATCGGCCACATCTCAACGAAGGGTAGGAGGGCCTTTTAAATCCCCTCTCATTGGGAATCTTTTTTTTTTTTTTTTTGGGTTTGTTTTGATTAGGTGTTGTTCAGGCAGTGTCCAACTGACATTAAATTGACTTTGAAGATTTGGAGTTAATTTGAGCCCCTGAGTCAATTGTATTAGCAGGACAGGAGCTGAATTTTATCTCCTCAGCTCACGCAAAGTGAATTATGATTATGAAGGTGGTTTTGTCTCCCTTAAAACATAGAGGTGTCAGTCTTTGACACAACGATTCATGCCCTGTACTTAAAGCGCAGGTTGTGAGTGATTATATTTGATTGCAATCAAGCCTCAGCGGGCTGAGTGTATGGCCAGATCTCTTATCTTATATCCCTGTCCCCCTCCCCCTTCTTTTTCCTGTCCCTCTTTCTCTTTCTCTTTCTCTCTCCCATCCCCCTCCTTCCACAGGGTTGTTGAGTTTGCCTATCACAGCGACCTGAGAAATGCTCTTGATAAGCTCTCCGGGAAGGAAATCAATGGGAGGAAAATTAAGCTGACAGAAGCAGTTAAGAAGAGGTGAGTTGCTCATTCACGTTGGATCCTTTTTCCACCACTTCCATTCACTGATATAGTCAAGATAAGCATGACCTTCACAGTGTTCTAGTGCCTGTCTTGGAAAAGATCTGACAGATTCAATGAAAATCTGAAGTTATATCAGGAAGCCGCTCCTTACCTTAGTGTTGAGGGGGTACACATATTAAAAGGCAATTAACCACTTTCACTGCAGAGAAGTCTCCCATTTCAAACCACAGTTTTTTAACATTCTAATGTCACTGAGATGCCCTTATCCAAAGCAATTTACATGACTATAGGTGACTGTTTTACCCATTTATACAGCTGGCTGTTTACAGTTGTGGGTTAGGCAGTTGTCGTTTAAATGCCTTGCCCAAGGGTGCAACAGCAGTGTTCCGAATCGAACCAGCAACCTTTCGGTTACGAAAACCTACTCTCTACCACTATGTCACACATTCTGGCTGTGTTAGTCTACAAATAGTAGACTACACCTACAGTGTAGCTAAGCATATGCAATCTGTACTTTTGCGTGCAGGTCATCAACAACAGTTTGTAAAGAATGCATTCTTTTAAAGAATGAGCTATTCTTAGATATTTGCAACTCTTGTTATCTACGTTGAACATTGGAGAAAAGGTGCAGCAGTGTATTCTTGGCCTGGTGTTAGTATTAGATACCCTGAATTAATTCACAACACTGAAAGGATTTCAGGTTAGCTTTTGTTCTTTATTGCTAAATTAAATGTCAGTCCTGTCTTCTACAGTTGAAAGGGTAAGGAACCACTTCCTGCATTTCGAGTGTCTGTAACCTGGGACACACGCAGTGTTTATGTTATTCTGTTGGAGAAATTATTAGAATTAGTGAGTCCATGTGTCTGTGCTTGTAACATTATGTAATAAATAGTATGTTGTTGTATTGGAAAAACCTTCAGTGATATCCCTGGTCTAGAGTACTTGTGATACTGTTGTATTCATGGGACCATTGTGTTGATGTGTAGCCTTTGGCCCCCGCAGCTGAGGGATCTTGGGTAACTTCCCGCTCCCTGCTCTGTCCCACTGCAGGTCCAGGACACGCTCTCGCTCTGGCAGCTCCTCCCTCTCCTCTCGCTCTGCTTCCAGGAGCCGCTCCAGGTCCTACAGCCGCTCCCGTTCCCGCTCTCGCTCTGCCTGCAGTTCCCCTGCCCAGGGCAGGGAGCCCAAGCCTGCTTCCACACCCAAACTGGGAACTCCTCCTACCCCTCAGGAGCATGCACGCCCTCAGTCACCCGCCCAGTCCCCGCCTCGGTCCCCCTTCAGTTCCCCTTCCCGTTCACCCTCCCACTCTCCTTCCTGTTAGAGCGGGTACTGCCAACCTCCCACTTAAATCGGTTTTTTGTCAGTAATGCTGGCATTTGGACTGCATTTCCCAGCAGCACTCTCCACCTCCACATGCTGGACGTGTCCCTACCAACCCTTGTTTGTTTGTTGGATTTTTGTAGTGTAGTTTTGGGAGAGTCTGCGGAAAGGCTCTTTTGACACTGTGGCTGTGAGTTTGTAGTGAATTATGCACGCATTGGTAGAAGGACAGGTGTAACATTTGGACTGTCAGAGGTGACGAGTTACTGCTATTCTGAAGCACTGTCCCCAAAACATCTCTGTCAAATTATTTGTTTCCTAAGCAGTGATATTGGGACCAGTCTTTAATACTTATTCTGTCAGAGAAGTCTTCATTTTACAAGAAGTTTCAGTGGTATCATTCTGTGGAAACAGGAGGAGAACATTTCTTTTTGTAGGGTCCACAGTAATCTTTTTACATTGTTGAGCATCAGGGTACAGTTGTAATAAGCTACAGTATCACTTATTAACAATTTGCATTCAACCAGTTGGAAATGGGAACCTTCAGTCAATATCGTAAATACTTTGTGTACAACCTGACAATAAAAATATGCTTAGTAAAAATGTCCCTGGCTACTTTTTAACTGGTGTGGGTGTTTTTTATTCCAACAGGTGAATTTCATAGCTCTTACACTGTTAGAGCTGTTCACTGTTCACTCGAGTCTTCAAATAGTGTTCACGTCAATAGAAAAAAATGGCAGGGAAGACAAAAAGAGAAAGACACCAATATTGATAAAGGAATGACAATTTGGACTGGTTTACATGTAATTAATATTTGAATTTCACTACATAAAATGTATTTTACAGCATAACTCCCATTACCATCCCTTTATATGTCAAATAATGATGTAACTACCCTAGTAATTTTATATTCGCGGTTGAAAAAGAAGTAAATGGGTTGAAATGGAAGATGAAAAAATAATCTGAAAACATGAATGGAAATTTTACAAGATTTGAGTAGGCTGAGTTACTGTGCTTTCTTCTAAAAAACAGAATCCATTTCCAAAATCAGCCAAATGAACATGACTCAGATTATCAATGATATAATATCAAAAAAATCAACTCAACTAAACAACTTCTGTGCCAGTCAAGGATTGTAAAATTCCTTGGAAATTCTCCACCACCACCAATATCATCATACTTTCAAATGAGGTCTCTCCTGTCACAGTGCATAGATTCAGCATGGAAGATGGAGAGAAAAAAGCATGGAGTCACATAATCGGCTAACATCAAAGGAAAAAAACATGGCCATACAAGCACATACTGTATATACCCTACACATATGTGGTATATGCATTATGTTAGAGATTAAACACTGTACTGTACAAACAATCTTGACCCGCTGTGCATGATCAAGAATGAAAATACTACAGCGGATGCACAGGCAGCAGATAAACATTGAAATGACCACAAGAGTAAGATTCATGACTCGACAACAAAATCTAACAAAATAATACCTATTAGTATGTGATAAAAGATTAAAATAAAGACTGGAGGTAAAGAACTTGGGGGTTGTTTAGAGACACATGTCTCTTGGCTGTAGCTGTATAGCAATTATGTTGTGTTTCTATGTATAGCCTGTATTTTGTCACTTCAATGTGCACAGAATAAATGTTTGAACATTAAGCATCCAACATGGAGCATGGAAACAGACATGGTCTTCCTCTGGAAAGGAATCCCATCAAAGTGTAATGTAGTGGCATTATGAGTCTGATAGTGCTAAGAGTTAGCGAGTGGGAAAGCCCGCAGCCTACAATTCTGACAGCGTCCTGTTGCCTTTGACCTATCACAGCTCTGCATACAGTTTCATGGCTTTAATTAAACATTGATATTTCTTTCTGTAACAAATGCCCATTACTGGGTGTTTTTGGTTGTATAGGAAGCACAAGGCGTTCAACACAAACAAAAGATTAACAGAAATCTGCTGAAAGATCAATATAGTGTATACATTACAGTAGAGCTCAAATGTGATCATTATTTATATATATATATATATATATATATATATATATATATATATATATATATATATATAAATATAAATATCTTTAAGCAACAACAACGGAATGGGCGAAAAAGGATTGCTGGCGCACATGTTTGCTTTCAAAGATGCTGTGTCATAAGTCTTGAGTGCCGTCTGCAGAAATCTCATGGAGGTAGATTTGTAGTATCAGATCCACATTCATATACACTTTTTGCAGAATGCCCACCTCTGGCATTTCATGCCTCTTCAGTGCGATGACCTTACCACAGCCTCAGAGCTGCATGGAGGATGTGTTAATGGCTGGTGGATAATGGATTGTCTTGTTAGCCCCAAAGTGAGGGAGCAAGTGTTGTGGAAATAGGACTGCCTCTGTCCGTTCTTGCACCTGAAATAATCACCCCACCAGACGTGTTGTCTCAGACCAAAAAACGAACACCCCAGTACAATTTTCAGAGCAGTCCTCTGGTCTTCGCATCCGTTGGAACCCTGGGACAGGCCAAGTCCTGGCACCTTTGGGCTCTCTGTCCCGGCAAAACGACACGTGACCAACTGTGTCTACGGCACCTTCACCTCCTCTACCACACCGTCCACTGCCAGATACACTGTCTTCCCTGTGGCAGATCAAGAGGAAAAATGTAAGTCTTATCTCTGTTTTTCTTTAGACATTATAGCAAGCACATAGCACAAACATGTGGTTATACAGCAGGTAACTTTAACAGCCCTTTTCACAGGCATTACCAGATGTGGATTCCTCCCCATGCACAGTGAGCATGTGCACTAACCAACCTAGATCTGATGTCTCCTCTCACAAGACAGGCTTTATATTAACTGCTCTGCTGACAGCAATTCTAGCAGTTTATACATTCTTTTTATGGCAGTAGTGTAGCATAGTGGTTAAGAAGCAGGACTCGTAACCTAAAGGTTGCCGATTTGATTCCCCACAGGCGGGCACTGCTGATGTACTCTTGGGCAAAGTACTTAACTCACAATTGCCTCAGTAAATATCCAGCTGTATAAATGGATAACATTGTAAAACCCTGTAACTGATGCAAGTCACTCTGGATAAGAGTATCTGCTGAATGCCTATAATGTAATGTTTTTAGAAATCTCTCTATGACATGAAAAATAGACCAGGCCTTTTATTTGCCTTTTAGATATGTAGGAAAAAGCTCAAAGTGTGTCCTGAGCTTGCACAACCTGTGCTCCCTGTTGGTGTTATAATTTGACACTCATCTATCTCTGCATGCAGGGCACAGAGTGGGGATCTGAGACACTCACCCTCAGATGCTGGTTTCAGCCTTTGGTAGCACCTGAAGAGGATAATGAGGAACAGAGCCTCAATGATCTGAAACATGATGTAAAGGAGTGGGAACAGGAAGAGCGGCCCAATGACCTCCAGGGGAAAGGCTACTTTCAGGATGGTGGAACAGAGCTGGATGTTCTGACACCCGGTCTCCATTGCAATAGTCCTCCTGCATCTGAGAGGGAAAAAAAAGCATTTGCACTGACTTCCTCAGGTTAGGCTAATTAGTTGTGAACTAGGGCGAATGTTGGTTTGTTCGAAAAATCTACTACAAGATTCTGAGTCGATATATTTTCTAAGATCATAACAGGATCTTGTGACACCTTAGAACTTAAAAATGAATGACAATAAACATTCTGAAAAGATACAACAGAATCAAAGAAAGGAGGGTTAAATAATATTTAAAATGACATAATACAGGTACCATATAATTAAGACAGAAAAGACAGAACTAACAATACAATCCAGTCAACCAAAATGCCCCACCCCATGATAGCATACGTTTCAGTTTACAATGGTGTTTTCTGTTTTGTGTTGATCCTGTCCATTTGAGGCACACTTGCCCATGTTCAACTATCTCACTGACCTCTGCTGGTAAAACTGATAGAAAGGGGCACCAGACCATCCTGAACGCCTCCTCATTTCCTCCTCACACAGAGCTATCAAAAGGGATTGTACCATAAGCCAACTGTAGCTTGTCCCTATGCCAGCTAATCAAATTACCTTTGGGTGCCATAAACAGTAACTTTTTTTAGCTGGTTAGGCTAAGCCTGACTATCGCCGATCAAGCCTAAAATAAAGAACCATGTGACTTCTTCAAAGGCACAACCAAAATATTTCTTTCAATTTCCCTTTTAATGTTATGCCAAAATGGCTATTGTTTTGCAGAACCATGATATGTGTGTGATAAAGCTCCCTTTTACACCTCTCTGGGGATTTTAAAAAATATTTTCTAATGCTTTTTCCCCTTTGTCCAACCATATCTTGGAATTGGCAGAGGTATATTAGGCCGGTCTTACTACAAGTTTTCCACTCGCTTGCGAGTGTTGAGGCAAGACGAATGCAACAGCTATTCTTCCAAGTGCACGTGGCACAGTGCACAAATGATGTCATCAGAGCAACTTGCGGGTGTTGGAGGAATTGCAGGGTGCCTAAAAGTGGTGGCCCACTTACCCACCCCTATCTCTGGCAGAATGAAGCCAGTTTATTCCGCCATTGTGAGGTGGTTAATGTTGGCTGATGACATTTTTGGGATTGAGGATCCTTGAGCATCAATTTAACAATGAGGCCTGAAGTAATTTGGTCAAACATCCTCTTAGGATAACAATGACACATGTACATGACTCAAGGGTCTTCTGCTGAGTAAGGTTATGCTATTGAACAATGCCAAGAAGACATTTGATGTTCAAGAAAGAATGCTTCTCATTGACAAAAGTGGTCTGGTCAGGCTCAAATAAGCATGGGATAATACTTCTAGAAAGGATTTTAGGCAGTAAAGTATTTTTCAATCAATATTGTTAAAATGTAAAGGATATAGGATGACCATTTATCAGGTGGCATTTGAAAAAAAGAGATTATTTGCCTCTGAATTTATTTATTTTATTGCTTATTTGTTTACAGTTGGTGGTATGCAAAGAACCCATCTCAAAAGAAGCTGAGTACAAATTGAATAGCTGACCTCAACATTTCTTTTAATATTCTGAGCTATAATCATCTGTAACTATTGTTTTAAAGATTTAATGACTGCTAAAATCTCCTGTTTGGTAATATTGCATAATAAAATAGTTTTGTTCTCTTCAGACCCTCTAATTCTTCTCAATTTTAGCAATGGAATTTGAGATTACAGCAGTCCTTAGGAAAGCCTTCCCAGATTCCAATAAGATAGAAAGATAGGTGTCTGGTATGTTGATTACAGAAAAAATAGTCCCGGTCTAGTAAAAAGAGGTTAGAAGAAGGATCCCTGTGAGGAGACTCAATGGACAAGTGTATGAACAGTATATGATCAGAAATGGTTATAAGACCAAAGTTACAATATGTGCCCCTACCTAAGACTGGTCAAGAAGTAAAACAAAAATCTGGTCTGGAAAATGACTTATGAGGGGTAGAGATAAGGGTAAAGAGTCCAAAAAAAGAAGTGGTCTCTAAACCAATGAACAGTAATGAACATGCATCTGCCCTGCATTGGTAATAAGCTAACTAATAGTAAACAGTAGTTGTTTATAAAGCAGGACTGTGCACTCCTCTGTTGGACTTACATGGGGAATAATAAACCGATACAGCCCTTTACATGTAATTGCATGTTTTTTCAGTTTTTTTTTACGTTATTCTGTGGAGCCTCTTGCAGGAATGTGATATGTGTGATATGTTTATGCTTAGTCATGTGATTCATTCCTTTTATGTTCCAGCTCTGTATTTTAGTTTTATCTTCAAAATACTTCATTATGACAAATTATTTATTTTAGAGGGGTTAGAATAAGTATATTCCCACATGTAATAACACTTCTGGTATCACAAACAGGCCCTTTGTGACAGCTCTGGTTACTGTGGTACTGTACTCTGGTTAATGTGTTTTTACATTACATTATTTGCAATTAGCAGATGCTCTTATCCAGAGCAACTTACATAGGTTACATTTTTTTTTTACAATGTTAACTATTTATACAGCTGGATATTTGCTGAGGTAATTGTGGGCTAAGTACATTGCCCAAGGGTACAGCAGCAGTGTCAGGATCAAACTGGCAACTTTTCGTTTACAAGTCCTGCTCCTAAACCACTATTCTACACTATCACCCCCGTTTTCACAATTGATGTTATAACATTTTACAGCTGGTGTTATACTGTAAATATGCCTGCCACTGATTCTCAGTTGTGCATCCTAATTGATTGTTTTGGGGATTAATCTTTCAGTGACGCCTGAGGTAATTTATAAAACCACCTTTATACACACTCAATCAGATTGAGACAGGGGGTGCTAACGCATTCTCTACTATTCACCTCCAGAGATTTTTGGAGATTCTTTTTCTACTATGCCACAGCTCTTGGATAGAATACACTCCTATGAAAACCAGGAGAAAAGGACCATTGCTCTTGTTATCTGTCGTTCACTCTTTCTTACTGTCTCCTCTTCTTTCATTTTTCCAGCTGTGAATCTAATTCCCATGAGGTGGTTGCCAGATTGATTCACTGTAAGCTTTTCAGCCTGGTACTGTGGACAGGAGGGTGCTGACAGTTCTGTTTTGTGAACATGGCTGAAGGTGAAGTTGACTTACTTTGCATTGAGCCTGAGGACAGCAGATAGGAAGTACCCCAGCAGGAAGCCCATTAGTGGCATCATCGATGCAGTCACCATCATCTTCGGAGAAAGGAGAACCCAGACTGCACCTCCGACCGTGATGCCGGACATGATTCCAATTGCCACAGAGGCAATCAATAAGAGGCTGAGGCCTACCTGTGGAGCACATTTAGTCAATAATATTATGGACAAAGAAGGTGTCAATCCTTGCTCAGTATGAGTTCTATGTCCTCTTTCATGCAGACAAATACAACACTTGTTGAGTACAAAATTTAACCCCTCTAATTTTAGAAGCCACACATAAATAATCGGTTGTAGGTATCCAGCAGGCTAACAGTTAAGGCCATAACAGGGTAATGTGTCCACCGCTTTGAAATCTTACTTTGCCTTTTACAATGTAATTAACATAGTTTTGGGAGAGTGCTACATATTCCTCAGTCTGGCACCGTACAGGTCAACCAACATCTGAAGTAAACCCACTTCTCAATGTGTAACAACTGATCTGGGACATTTTCAAACACTTCCCTAACAGTACTGTCCCAGTTAGTTTAGTATCGCCCTATGCAGTGCATTGGATCACCTAACTATAATCTCCCTGTTTAACAGACAATAACATGGGATTACAGTAGAACCGGGTCCCCTGTACCTTTGTGACAATGCTGGCATAGCGTGGTGCCCAGTGGTTGATCGCAATGCCAACAGCACAGGGCACCAGGGTCAAGACCAGGGCGATGGAGATGCCAGCATAGGGCACAGCGTTCTCTATGTTGGGGAAGCCCTGGCAGTACAGATAGAGGAGCAGTGGCATCATGCCCAGTGCCATTACAGTGGAGCAGGTGGTCATCACAATGCTAAGGGAAGAGAGACAGAAAAACAAAAGTAGCCACCTAAAAACAATATAGCTGCAGGTCTCTAGCATACACATGCACATCTACAATTTCTGATGGAAATATTGATACCTTTTCCCATTCTATTCCCTGAGTGGTTGAAATGCTAAAGTCGCTCTCCTAAGACACTACACTCCAGAACGATGCAGCTCACTATATTCTAAGGGGATATATTTGAAAACAATGTGACAAAGCATTGCTCAGATTGTGTAGCTCCCTATTGTTACTACTGTTACTACTACTACTGTTACTACTACTACTGTTACTACTGTTACTACTACTACTGTTACTACTGTTACTACTACTACTACTACTGTTACTACTGTTACTACTGTTACTACTGTTACTACTACTACTACTACTGTTACTACTACTACTGTTACTACTGTTACTACTGTTACTACTACTACTGTTACTGTTACTACTACTACTGTTACTACTACTACTGTTACTGTTACTACTACTACTGTTACTACTACTACTGTTACTACTGTTACTACTACTGTTACTACTACTACTGTTACTACTACTACTGTTACTACTGTTACTACTACTACTGTTACTACTACTACTGTTACTACTGTTACTACTGTTACTACTACTACTGTTACTACTGTTACTACTGTTACTACTACTACTGTTACTACTACTACTGTTACTACTACTACTACTACTGTTACTGCTACTACTGCTACTACTACTACTACTGTTACTGCTACTACTGCTACTACTACTACTACTACTAATGATGATAACGTGTATATAAATAAAAAAGTGCAAATTGCCCTAACTGTACAGTTGACTGTACCTTAGTTTGTATAACTCAAATTACATACTGAAAACAAATGCTTTGACAAAAATAACTTTCTTTATTGGCACTGTCTTTATGTTGAAAGTATCTGCAAAACCATTTCTTTATTGCGGAAGGTGTCACATCTGTAAACATGCACTGTATATTGTCAAATTGAAGGACATTTCCCAAGGATCGACTAATTTTATAGAAGTGTCCTGTTATGATGCCATGTATCATAAAGTTTACAAACAAATTCACTGACAAGGAAGAAGTGTAATATTTTCACAGCTATCTAACTTTCATAGGGAACTAACACTAGGGAACTGTACAAATGAATCTATCTGAATCACATGACTAGTGGCCCTGCAAAACAAGTTTGACATGAAGTGAGATGTAAGATTCTACATTCCATTCATGCTGAGCCATAAACCACAGAGTCTTTGTGTACAATTTATATTAGCAGGTATGAAAAATATCTTCAGTTTAGAATGCCCATTGTGTATGATTCTAAAAAAAACTATGAAAAAATGGAAGTACTGTGAAAAAAACTCCTCCACCTTTTATGCCATGTTACAGCCTTTATATGGCCTTCATATTTTACCAGCATTAAAAACATGAGGGTGAAGTATTTGTAGTTTTTTTTTATTGTAACACTAATCACTTCCTTCAGAATAGGAAAGTAAGAAGTGAAACAGGTTATGTTGATCATCCTGTATTATCCAGCTATGATCATGGTTTAAGGGCACAAAACATTACTGCCTTTCATCAAAAATTGAACAAGATTTCCATTTAACTGTTTCATTACCACTTGACCAGGAAGTGAGTAAAGTGTACCACACTGGAAATAGTACTGTTCAATGTTAACAATACATTGATGCATAGAGGTTTTAAAAGTAATGATTTTACATGCTTTAAAACATTCATTTCTAAATAATTTCAAACTAGTAATCTGACAATTTACATAATTACTTATTTATTGTCTGTCTATTCCTGATCTCTTGAAAATCAATTTGAGATATAAATCATGTTTAATGTGTTTATTCATGTTTTGTTCAGCTTCACCAAGGTTTTAAAATGGTGTGATCTCTATTGATAGAGCTGACTTCCTTAAGAGTGGGGGATTTAGTCACAGGGCCTGCTGCTCTCAGGAAATATGTTGGTGATTAGTGTGTCAGTGGGTTTACCTCAGGTTCATGTCACCCTGGAGAGCCAGAGCGAAAATGTTGGACAGGTTTCCGCCTGGACAGCAGCCACAGATGAGCACAGTCACTGCTTCTATGGGGCCCATCTGCAGGATCTTGGCCAAGGCGAAGGCACTAAGAGGCATGATGCCGAACTGGGCGACCAGCGCAATGGCCACCCCTTTGGGCCTCATGATGTGGGCCTTGATCTTGCTCAGCTCCATGGTGCAGCCCAGGGACACCATGGTGATGAAGAGGATGACAACGCTGATGCCGCTGATGGCCTTGTCCATGACCGGGTCGAAGGCGAGAGAGAATGTGTGCGTGCCATTGTGGGCGGTGGCGTTATAGGGGTCGCCATGGTTCACGTATTGGCTGAGACCGTACTCCTGCGCTGTCTGGTTCGTGGAGGCGTCCATTCCGGAGTCGGTCCCTCAGCCGATACTGTCTGAATTCTGAGAAACACCAAAATACAAGCAACAAAGAAACAGCAAGTTCACTTCAGCTTAAATTCTTATGACTGAAGGCTTCTGAATGCAAATCCTTCTACCATTGAAGGCTTGCCAATCTGACCTCAACTTGACTTATTTATATTTACATTTATTCATTTGGCAGACAGATTTATCCAAAGTGACTAACAAGTGAGGCGCAGTACAACACCAGGAAATATCCATGTGACAAGGCACAGGCAAGGACTCAGGCGCGGACCACAAGAACTCCAGAGTCCAGGCGTTTATTAACAAAATCGCAGAACACGCAGGCAGTCCAAAACAGGCAGGGTCAAAATACCAGGAAGGCAGTCCAAACACAGACAGGAATCAAAGCCGGGGACAGGCAGGGTCAAACCAGGTAGACAGGAAGATCAGGTGAACAAGGCAGGACAGCAGGCAGGAGCACGGTCGAAGAGCAGGCAGGGTCGATTCGGGGAATAGCGATCAGGCAGAAAACACGGCGGGAACGAGACAGGTAAAGGCACACTGCAACGAACTGGCAACAAGACAGAGACAAGCAGGGTAGATATAGGGCTGGGCTGATGAGGAGATGGGAAGCAGGTGTGTAAGCAGGCAGGAGGGGGTGATCGGGTGGGCGGAGACAGGGCGGAGAGTGGGGCAGGGCTAGAACACAAGGAAAACAAAAGCACATGGACAGGGAAAAACAAAACACAATAGCTAGGGGGCGGGAGCACTGACACCATGTAAGGAGTCAACAATATTAGAAGTGCTGCATGACTAAGTTTCAATAGCTAGCCAGACAAGGAGCAAGCTAGTTAGTAGAGACACAAGTGCATGAAACCATAGACTTGATTTTTTTAGTATTTCAGGTGTTCAAGTGAGCACGAAAGAGCTGTGTCTTCAGATGTGATGTTGCTTGAAGATAGTGAGGAACTCAGCAGATTGGATGGCATATGGAACTTCATTCCACCAATGAGGGACAATGAAGGAGAAAGTTCTGGATGGTGATTTCGTGCTGCAATGTGACAGGACCACCAGATGCAAATTCGGTACCAGAGCGTAGCGTTTGGGAGAGAACGTAGGTTTGTAGTAGTGAGTTCAGATAGGTAGGTGCAGTTTTGTTGGTTGTTCTGAATTTGTCTTCACTTTAAGAGACTGCTCATATTCCTTGTGCTGCCACCAAAAAAAATTAAAAAGTTTGTTTTTAATGAAAGCTGCATAACATATGATCACATGATATGTGTCCCAAGGTTTCTCGTGCTTGATAGCACATTTGTTAAAAAGTACATATAGGGCAAATTCCATTCAGAGTGTTATAGAGACAGAAAATCCAATCGGGATTGTTGAGTTCTGCACCAGTGTTCATCATATAGTGATCAGACAGTGTTCTGTTTCATGCCATAACATCTACACTCCACAAACTGCTCATTCATTCTTTAATCATCAGCCAGTTACAGTTAGCAGTAGCCCAGAGTGGTTTCCAGAATACGCCTGCTTCATTGCTACAAGGTATTCTTGTGACTTTCAGCTGTTACAACTGCGCAATGCCTTAAAACCCAACCACTTGGCACGTGCAGCCAAAGGCCAGAATGAGGTTGTACATGTTCTTTAGTGTACTGTTTCAATCCCATTACTACTGCACCTCCCTGCTATTTCAATATTCATACCTACTTGCAGTCACTAGCTCTTACAATTAATTGTTAACATAGATTGACTCACCAGGTTTCTTGACTGTGTCTTCACATACAGTTTAGCTGTTCCAGCCCATCAAGACTCATAATTACATGTATGTAAACCACTGCCCAGCAGCTAGGCAGATGCAGGGACTGTTATGTGTCATTTAAGACAATGTCAGCTGTGCACATTATTTCTGTTACATACAGCAGAGTCCAGAGAGGTTTACTTGGGGCTTAAGATAATCTAACTAGGCTGTTTTGTTTTTCTCAAATATTTAGATCTACCAAGATGTAACAGTATGTGTATATACATCAACATCATATCAATACATATTAACAGCACAGTGAATATGGATCCACCTGTACGAGAAGGTCTTCCCTGTTCTGTAACATCAAAGCAAATTCAGTTTCCTGTGGAAATAAATTATGACCGTAACTGTAAAAATGAATCATTGTATTCCTCCTTTCTTCCTTTTATGATGAACCTGTCTGATGTTATATTTGGTTTCACTTTCACCTGCATTCATGTTAAATGAAAAAAAGTCACGTCATTAAACCAAAAGCATCAGCCTTAAATTCAGAATTTGCACTCACAATGATCAAACACAGGACAGGATTTGTAGATTCCAATTTGTCGAGTGGACTTTATAGTACACTGTTTGTCCTCAGCTGACCTGAGAATTTATGCAAAGTCAAGTTGCTTAGATTTGCCAAAACAAAAGTAATTGCCATATCAAATAGTTGTACTGTGTAATTTAAAGTATATAAAAATGTATTTTTTGCCATCTCTATCCATTGTCATAGATGGCATCATTGAATCTGACACTAATAATTTAGTATTGTGGGTTTTGTCTTTTTTAAAGCAGTGGAAGACAATGGATTTTAAAAAAATGTGGGGAAATTGTGTGGCTGTAAACTTGAAACTGTGTGGTTTTGCCTTTTTAATAATGATCAAAGTCAGCTGATTTGATAGGAGACTCCAGGCTCTTCCGATGAATGAATTACATTTTAAGGAGGCATTAAACAAGCAACGCGCTACAAAGATCTGACAGTGAACAGCAGCTGGTCTTCAGCCAATCAAAGAGGGCACTCACAGGAGAGCAGTCACTCAAAAGTAACTGTCCATGCTCCATTAAAATCCACCTTATAAAATTACAAAACAATTCAGTACGATTTTCATGATTGTTAAAGAAATTTCTGCATAAATGGTTGTGCCAGTCAGGAAAAAGTTAATTCATTGTGGACTCTGGATCCCCAGCAGACACTTTCATTGTAAAAGCTCAGAAGCTGAGAGACTTGCTACAGTATTTACATATCGACTCACTTTGTATTTGATAGGTAAAGCAAAATGCATCACTATTCATGTCAGGTAACTGAAATTATCAATACCATTCATCAACAATTTTTCCTCTTAAAAGGAAAGCACAGATGTTGAAGACAGCAGTCCACTTCAAAAGATGTCTAAAGCCACTCTTAAACGATTTTATATTTAATGCTCCTTAAAAAATACTTTTAACTTATCTTTATTTTTTTGATTGGTGCACATTATCGACCGAGCTTGTGTGAAAGAATTGTCTTTTTTTTACTTACCTTCATAGTGTGCAGGTTTTTCGGTGGCTCAGTGAGAGAGGCTGCTGTGAGTTCCGTGCTCAGTTCTGCATCCCACATTCCTCTGCCTAACCCCCCTCACTCCCTGCCTCCCAGCGGGCTGAAACACCCCCCACTCCCCATCACATGGCATCACATGGAACAGGGGCATACGCTACTGCCGCGTAACTGGCTGCAACTTTACTCTCTCCACAAAAACAACTGTGCAGCATGTTAGAGGTTTCAGTGGGAGCTCCAGGACCGTGGAGCTGCGAGGGGAACTCCTGGTCTGTACAGGGATTACACATGTGAGACCGTATGCATAGCAGGACCCACAAACTCAAAGTGACGCTCAATGTAAATACAGTAGCTGTGAAAAGTATTTGAGGGGAGTGGGTTTGAACAAGTAGATGGGTGACACTCTGACCTCATTAGTCTACTTCTCCCTGGATAGTACTGATAACATGTGGCACTTATTTTCCATAGGGAGATGCCAGTAACAACTTGATTTGTTGTTTTGACAAAGTTCCAAATTTACATTCGTTGCATCACCTGTCCAAGACCCTCACACCCGATATGTTATAATGTCAGTATAGTGATGTAATAGTTTTGAAGTCAGCAATAAGCTGGCCTGGAGTAGAAAAGCCTAAAGAACTCCACATTAGTGCAGCTTTACCACTGTTTGAAGCATCTGGCCCCAGTCCTGAAACAAAAGCAGTTGCAACACTAACAGCCTTCACTGTTTATTGGGACATCCTCAACCTCCTCATGTTATCTGTTTTTGAACAGGAGCGTGGGAAAGCTCCCTTAGCATCAATGGGGTGGATTGTGAGGACAGAGTACAATTGTTGCTGTGGCACTACACAGTGCCTTTCTACTTGGCATTCATGGACTGGCACTAGACTATCAATAACTGTTATGCAATCAGACTGGGCATTGAATAGCTCTGCCTGGCAGTGTGGTCACTCCTCTATGTTGAGCTCTTTCCTGAAGAGCCCCCTCTATTCATACCCAGGAACACTGGAGATGGTCTCTGGTAACTGCTTAGGGATTCACTCCAAGTTGGCCTCAGAAAATGCAAGCACACAAAGGTGTTGATTCTCTGCTCTAATCTCGTTCTGTGAGTGCAGTCAGCCTGTTCATCTTGAATTCCTTAAAAGTCGAGAGCTGAAGAAGCTGTGCTACATGTACCAGTCTGTGATGAAATGCTAAAAATCATTTACCTGCCTCAAAACTTTGAGACCCCATTTTGTATGTGAACTAAACCAATACTCTTTATACTCTGTGATGTAAGTATTTTTTAAGATATATTTTGTCTGAGCATTTTAAAGAAAAAAATTTTGAGTGAATTTGAAATTAATTTGTTCTGAATTTCTTGTTTGAGAAAGTTCTTAAGAGTGAGAGGTTGTAGAATTCTAGAGTGTCATGTCATTGTTTTAAAAGTCTTTTAATATGAATATTTATACAAAAACCACACCTGCTTGTACCTGATAGTTGAAAACAGTGTTCTCAGGTAATAGAAATGTCAGATCATATTTCAAACTTAATTGATTCAGCATTTAAAATATATGTTCAAAATATATGTTCAAAATACAATTGTTCTGTTACACACTATTTCAAAATAAGAGTAATTAACTGCATATGGCAAAAAAAAGGCAAACCGCAAAAACACAACAACATCACTATACTTACCTCTCTCTCACTTTTGCCTCCCATGAGGAGAAATGAGGTCAGGCTTCGATCAGTGGAGAGTGACAACACTTGATAACAGCAGGGGGAGAAGTGTTTTATTTTTCTCAGAAACCAGTTTCCTTCCCTCATCCAAACAATTAGCTGCTGTCCTCAGACATGTGTTCCTGACAATGCAGCTAGGCTTGTTTTTTGCTTTTCTTTGACCTGACAAGGCATCGTTTTTTATTTCATCTCATATGTTATATACTGTACACATTTTGTATTCTAATTAATTTTGATCTCCTCTTTACAGTTGTGTTTTTCTTAATAAGAAATGGCAGACAGAATGCCTTGCAGAAGATGAATGCAGAATTCTGGGTGAGACGGATATGTTATTCTGTACACAGGGAAAGCCCAGGCAGGGCAGCTATATTAACATATTACAGCCAAAGTGCTGGTTCATGCATTGGTTGGTGTCAGCATCGGTTCAATAGCCAACAACTTTCAACAATGCTTATATGACATAATGTTTGGCTTAAACTATTTTTATTGCAAAATATACCCCCTCAACCCCAAGGGGATTACTTTATAGCTGGTGAGAAAAAAGTCTACTGCAGCAAAAAGCTTGTTTTCACCATGTTAACTCATTCCATCATGTCAGTCAGTCTGTAAGTGTTATCTAATCTGTAAATGTGTAGCCAGTGCCTGAACAACAGGTAATACTGGATGGTGTGTAGCAATTATGTTTGTCTTATCCTAGCACATTTACACTTGCCAATTTTAGAGCCAGTTGCCGAAACTGATGTGATACCCAGTGGGAAACACTGTAGTATGACAGTCACTCTCTGTTGTTATGCATTCAGTTGGATGCTTCTGTTGTTATTCCTAAACTAGGAATAACAAATTTAACCAAGTGAGTTTTCTAAAGCAACAGCGAATTTGGTTGTCAATAAAATTAAATGGACATGATATGTAAGAAATTACAAAACATAATTCTTGTTCAAATTTGTAATGGAATGTAATTTGTTACTCAGAGCGTTAGAGTTAGAAAATAGAAGTTATTGTATGGTTGTCAATAAAGGAGAATACCTTCACCATTGACCCATCAACTCTGAGAGAGAAACGCAGATATTTTAAAGTATGCATTATTGACCTCATTACAGTTTTGAGGGGTATTGTCATGACCTCCCCACTCCAAGATGAGTTCACATCAATTGTCATTGGAGTATAACAAGATCTGACCTAATCTGGCTTTGTGAGATGACTTGAAAATGTCCCACCAGCAAAACTATCACTTTACTTCCAAATGACTTGGTACAGGCAGTTAGAACTCTGTGTTGCAAGCACTTACAGTCAAAGTAAATTTTATTTGGTTTTAAATTGACAATTCATATTAGATAAGACTTTAAAAAGATTAACTTGTGTAATACAGGTAGCTAATACACATAAATCAAATGTAATCATTGTGGTGTAGAAGCCCTAAAGAAAATGTGCTGATAAAATGCAATGATGTGAAATAAAGGGACAGCAGGTAAAAGAATGACTGTTACATTAGTATGGTGTATACTGGTTGCCCACAAGGATTGGTTTTATGTCAGCTACATTCAGCAACACATGATAAGATTCTTATGTGACTCTTTCTCAGAAGATGAACTGAGCCTTCTTAGAGTAACATCTCACTGCTGTAGGATATGCAGTTTTTTTTATTTTTAATGTCCATACAATTGCATCTTGAGTTTGTGCTACAAAAGACCAAGCTGTGATGTCAGTTGTAATTGACATTATTTCTAGCTGTGACAAAGCAGCCCTTGCAATGGCAGTATCACTAACTGAAAGATTAACTAACTAACCAACTAACTGCAGCTTCCCCAAGATAACAACAGTATCTTTGATCTACCATCATGGCAAAAAGGTATTGATTAAGGTTATGGTAGCAAATCTGTGGTACTTCAGAGCTGTGAAGGAAAGACCACCCATTATGAACCAAGTTATAGCTATGATTTAAAATGTTTTTGCGGGGCCTGTGAAATAAAATGTTCTTACAGTGGAGATAAAGACGAGAGCACTCTCACTCATACAATATTCATGTTATCCTTGTCAGACAACCTGAAGCATACAACCAGCGGCATTGCAATGTAAGTTTGGCAAAACATCCATTCTGTCACGTCTCCCTGATATAAAGAGTAAAATAAAACGGGTTTCACATGCAAATGAACACATGGAGCAATACTAAAAACTTTTCAGTCTTCGGCATAATTTATGAATGTCACAGAAACATTAAAATAATTCTCTTGTGACCCTTTGATAGTAACACTGGTCAATTCTGGCTCCTGCTATGGGTCAGGCTGGCCACTTCTAATCCAACAAAGTAGCTGTCCCTGACTTTGCTCCTGTTTCCCATTCACATTTCAAGAATGGTAAAATAGTACCACACGTAGAGATGGTTGGCAGGCTGTGAATGAGAATGTTATGAACAGATACATGCAAACCACAGTGCTATTATTGCGGGTGCCCCAAGAAGAATGGATGCCAGAGAATCTTTTATGCCAAGAGTACAATAGTTCTGGCTGCTAGCAAGGGGCAGAGTTCAGTTGTACAAAACAGAGCAGCTAGTTGTTACTAGAGGAGTAAGTGGTTAGGTTCGTGGTTCAGTATGTGCCTGGGTACACTAAGGTAAATGTTAAAAAATAGGAAACAACTGAAAATTACCTTACCATGCAAATACTTATAAAACAAAAGACATCACAATAACAACAAATGCTATGTCCTAGGAACAAGGGAGTAGCTTCTAATGCAATCATAAAGTGGACCAGGAAACATTGCATGGTTGAGTTCTGTCCCTAAGAAAATCTTATGGATATTAATTTCCAGGATGAGATCCACAGGTGTCACGCATAAATTTGCCTTTCTTGTCAGAAATGGTCAGTAGTCTGTCTTTTAGGAAAGCCTGCATGGGCAGCAGTCCCCTTCTTAATAGGCTCCCCCACTGTATTGGTCTGACCGTGCTCTCAGAAGTGCATTCCAGCAGTGTTAATAGTCAGTAATCCCCCTCCCAGTAGCTGGCGCTGGCTCATTCTCAGCAGGTGCGCAGTGGAGTCAGTGGGTTCAGAGATCTGCCCCTCTCTGTGCTCACGGCTTACCCAACCACTCTGCTTGTCAGCTGACTGTCATAGGCTGGTTACTCACGAGACCTAAGGACAGGTGCTCAGTAAGAAAGAGTGCAGTGCATAAAATACGTCTGTAGCGAATTCATACACTGTTACTAGCATTTTGTTGGCAGATTAGTAAGTGAAACTGTATAATTAATATTAGCCTGCTAAGATGTCACTCACTGTAAATTAATTACAAATAACTGAATCACATCACTCACACTCTTGCAAATGCTTTTGACCCATTGTTAAACAATCCCTGAAAATCTAAGTCTCTTTAACCGAAAACCTAGAAACTAAAAGCACTCTCCAGTGTTCACTCTTGGAACTGCAATGGGATCACAGGAGTCAAAGATCATGCTGTGATGTAAACCAAGTGAAAATTTAACAATGTAATGCCACCTGTGCATAATTTAACATGACAGTGAGTGATTTACATGGCTAGCAATTCAGTTAGTTTCCAGTCGTAATTTCAACAGCCTAATATCATATTCTGTGGGTTGTGGAATGTTTTGGATCCAGATGAGATTTTTGAAATAAACATATGAAGAGCCCATCATGAAATAGTTTTATTTTTAAAATATATATTAGTGCATTGACATATCTTTCAAAAATATGGTAAGTTTACCATGAGATTAATTTTCTTTTAATTTTAAAATGGTCAAAAATCTATGAAATACTACATCACCCACAATGCCACACAAACCATTACCTTCCTCTGAACTAGACAATCCAGAAAACAATGAATAGGTTCAAAGAAGCAAAACAAAAACATCCATTAAGGTTGTCTGCTGACCTTGCTGACCCTTGCTGTGTTAGGGAAAATAGCAGGTTTTAAAGGCCCTTGGCAGGGACCCAAGAGAGAGAGCTGGGATGGAATGGGGGAGGGGCCTGGAAGAAGGACCACCATCTGGCCTCATAATTACAGGCTGCAGAGGGACAGTCTTGATCATTACCATCGCTATACCCTTCATACCAATGAGTCGACTATAAACACTATCCATTGAAAGACCAGACATTAAATTTACTGAATGCCTATGGGGAGAAATATGGATCAGGAATGTCTGAGTATTGGTATGGTAACATAAACAAAATGAAGGTGGCTGGGGTTGGGGGTTGAAATTCCCATCAATGCTTCAGGTCACATGTGTCCATCCAGGGGGGCTGGGCTGAGTCTATGCGGTGCATCTGCAGCAAATGGAGGAACATGTGTAATCCCTGCAGTTATGTGCGGTAATGTTGCTGACAAACAGGTTTAGCCACCCTTGGAACTGCGGCACTACAGTATACCTGTGTTCAACAGGACTGAGGAGCTTAATTAATATTATTTTGAGAAATTAAGAAAGAACCACCGGTGCACACAGGTTGGCACTGCCTTAAAGGAAGGCTGCGTTGCATCAGAAGGTGTCTTATTACCAGACGACCCCGTTTTGTGACGTTGAGTTCCCTTGACGAGCAAAAGGCTGATTAGCAAAGGGGGAAAGCTGTGTGCTGGGTTTCTGGCAATGCTCCACTTTTTGAAAAGAAACAGAAATATGGAACAGGTCCCCCCATATGCATCTATAATGTGTGGATGTGCTGTACCACATTGTGTTTGTACAGATTGACCGATGCCACCCACAACCCAAATAATCCATCACATAAGCTCCTTATAGTGTGCACAATCTCTTGTTATATTTGTTGTTTTTTTTCCTGCATCTACAGTAATCACACCCACGTCTCACCCCCTCTTGTAGCTTCAGGGCTAGTGTGCATTAAGAGAGGCCATTTTGTTTCAGATGTAGCCGAAAAGAAGATATCCACTTTTTCCACCTTGTGCTGTCATTTGCAATGACAGAAGATGTTGTATCAATATCTCAGTGTTGGATTTGTTCAGTTTTTTAAAGACAGCCATGAGTTCAGAGTTCAGCGCAGAGGGCAAAAGCCTCAAATATTGACCTTAAGAATTAAATAAATTACACAGGGAAGAAGGGGTCAGGGGTCACTAATGAAGCCTTCTGCATTACTCAAAAAGCCTGATTGTATTCATATAGACACATGGTATCTAACATAAATATATAAAATATATATATAAAAAAATATATATATATATAATTGCTGCTGGGTGCTGAAATAAATGTAGTGCAGCTTTCTGTAGTAATAGATTCAAATGGAAATAATCAGTACAAAGTCCCCAGTCATATTTCTTATTGAATATATAACCTTATGTATATCAGTGTGGGAGTGAAATAATGTATCTCCATGCAAAATGTGACACACTTGAGGATTCCCTGCAGAGACAAGCTGTGCAGCAAATTGTACCTCACTTGTAAATCGCTTTGGATAAAAGTGTCTGCCAAATGAATGAATGTAAATGCATTGTAAATGAAGATGATACACCATTTTCACCATAGATAATTAGGGCCGTGATAGGGAGCTGTTATTCAGGTTCCAGACGGGCCTGGTCTGGATGAACTAGTTACGCCCCACTGCATTGCGCTGCAGTGTTAAAAACATTGATCTTGATTGAAAAAGCAAACTAAACCCTTCCATTTTTATGTCCAATTTTACATATAATATGTGCTTGGTTTTTTTTTATCTAAATTGTTTTTTGTTTTTTTTTTTACAAATATTATTCATCCACAACTATTACTCTTAGTCTATCATTCTTTTCGTTATTACTGTTAGGAGGCTACAGGTTGACATGAAATTTGGAAAGCATGATGCATGGGTTTCTCTTTATCAAGTTTGCTCATGCAAGCCTCTAAATTAAACAATATGGATGTGACGGACCTATCAAATTACAAAAAGACAATCAATTCCAGACCCCTTCTTTGTGTTCTGTGAAATTTGTACCACGGTTCAAGCTAGTAGGTCAAATGGTTTGGCAGCCAATTATATTTCAGACTTCAATATAACATGCAATCGTAATCGATAACAAATTAAGCTGGTATTGACATGAGAAAGTATTCCTTATCTGAATATGATAAAAGTACATAACCCTATGTTAGCAACAAAGTAAAAGTTAAAGTGTTACTTAGAAAATACACCTTATCAAACTGCAAGTGACTCTTTTGTGCTTGACCCTGGATGTTTGTTGCCTGCTCTTGTATTAATACAAATATTATTTACAATAATACAATAATTATTTACAATAATACAATTGTTCACAATCGTCAGCAACAACAACGTGCCTTTTGCCAACTTGAATGATAGAAAACACTTTGCTAACTTGTTCAGCCATGTCCATTTTATAATCAACCTGTTAGGAATTTTGTAAATTGTGACAACCCATTTTGCCCGTGTCTTCTACACTAAAAGTAATGACAAAAATAGATAACAGTAATGGCTAATACTATTAAATGCATAATATTATGTGAATCAAGGCATGCAATGGAATCTCGAAACGTATCTTAAAATTAAGACCCATTATAAATCCATATTGGTCGCTTATCCGGACAGCCGTACTTGAATCTCAAATGCAGTCGCTTTCCACGTGTCTCCATCATGGCCTCGCTGATTGACGTGCCCCATTACTACATATCCCAGTGTTTTAATGTTTTTACGTCACCCGGAAGCGCCCAAAACACAGGGTATGTGGGAAACGTAGTTCAAAAATGATTACATCATGAAGCATTTGACGAAAATAAAAATACAATTCCCATATAGCCAGGAGAGGTCGCACAGGCGTGTCATGGTTTGTAAATGTCCGTGTGTAGGCGTCACGTGTGAATCCGTTGATCGCGTTTCGTTCCTACTCCCTGTAGTGAGAGGTTCGTTTAATTGTTCCTTTCGTTTTGGTTTTTACTTCGTTTTCATTTTTGCCATAATTTTAATAGCTATATAAAATTTTCCCACCGAAGAATGAGCGATAACGATGACATCGAGGTTGATAGTGACGTAAGTAGCTGGTGGCTTTCCATTTTGGACTCGCTAGCCCAATCTTGAGAATAAAAATGCCTTGTGTTTTTCTGTATTTTTAGCCTTTCCTGCTCGGTGGTTGCTAGCGACCTGTCTAGCTAGTTTGGCGGCTGAGACATTAGCAGAATTGGCTAGCTAGGTAGCAGGCTAAATCACGATAGGATTGGGAATGCCTGTTCGTTCTAGTCATCTAGGTAGATATCCTGTAAGATTTGTCTATTTATTAGATCTGGAACGTTAGCTAGCTATTATAGTTAACGTTAGCTACCTAATATATTGTTACCAAGCTACGTTTTCTAGTTCAGCTTGCTAACTTAGCTAAACAGAATTGTGTAATTACATTTTAAAAATTATTATTATTATTATGATTATTATGGGAGGTGGGGCGACTTTGGCTTGATTGATTTTGGATTTCTTTTCCGGTTGGGTGAAAGTCAGGGTTACGATGCCGGAATTGTGTGTGGCACCACCGTGCCAATGACGGAAGAGTAGAGAGCCATCATCGCCGTTCAGTGATAGCCTGCGAGATGGCTAACAGCTAGTAAGCTTCTGCTGGTACCACTATTCAGTTATCTTGCGATGTAGGTTGCTCACCAACAAACATTATTTCAAAGGCAGATTGTGGGGAAAAACAGGTTGAGAAAAAGTTTTTGTTAACGTCAGGTCTTACTTGTTAGTTATTGATTTTCCGTGCTAAATGGCTAACATTACCATTCATTGAGATTTCACAACGTGCTAGCTCGCTAGCTGTATTGATATGCATGAAAGGGTAATCCCAACCCACAAGTCTCAGCGCGTCCTATATTTAGACAAAATTATCCATTTCCTCTAGCTAATGGCCAGCTAGCTGGTCTACCGTTCGAACAAAATGCCCTTTAAACCCAGTGAAACGGGTCAGATGTGTTGTTTGGACTGTGGTGTAGCTGTGGTGATAACCTAAATTAATCTATAAAATAATATAATTTTGAAGCGCAGTCAAGGCAAGACCGAAGCATATATCCTAGTTGTTGGTTTTATAGTCAAATAGTGCATCAGTTATAGTTATATGTGGCTTTTTAATTAGCCAGCTAGCAGTTTTGAGCTGGGAAGCTGGGACAGAATGACTAGCCAACCATATATATATGTCATTACTCGATGTTGTGGACGGAAAAACCTCGATCCATGAAAGTATTTAGTAACTAATATTCTGTGTGGCACATAAAAAATTTTAAGGTTTAAGGTCAACCTTAAACAAACAAGTAGAAATGTACATTTTAGTAAGTGGTAAGCATTTTTATAAGAATGCTTTCGGTTCCTGGGCTCTGCACGTGACGACGTAGCAGTGCCGCAGGGACTGTGTCATTTTTGTCCTGCTCTGTGGACACTGTTCGTAAACACCACAGGCCATTACAATATTTACAGTGTTGTAGTTAATATCATGCATTTTACAAATTTCAGATAGCTTGGAATACAAGTTTGTCTTTATGGCCACTGCTGCTCCAGAAAAGCCAGCTTTGGAAGACATGACGTGTTAAGTCACTGTAGAATGTGGTGGGAAATGGAGGCTTGTCTGTGTCAGAGGCTTTACAGAACATGTTGGAGGTAAAAGCAAGCCTTCTCCTTTCAACTGGAACAGGCAAAGCTTTATTATATCAAAAGAATTTCTGAATTTATGCCATTCTTATGAGAACTATGTGAGAACTGTCCCTTTAACTTCAAAGGGTGGAGATTACTGGAGAAGACATGGGTAAAGCTTTACAAGTGTTGTGCATTAGACTATGACATGAGTCATCATGGATTCACTAAGCGTGACTGTAAGCCACAATGGCAGTCATATTTATTTAGTAGCCTTGTTACTACACCCCCATAATAAAATGGGCATTGTCTGTAAATTTCTGGCTCTGATATTTGCTGTGCTCATGCACTGTAATCTGTAGAATATTGTCCCATGTCTTAAACAAAATAAAAGATGGTACTTCTTAGATATACACAAGCATACATATATATGTAATCATTTTTTAATAATGGAAAATTCTCAGCAAACTCAGCAAATGATTGTGACTACTTCTTATGTAGACCAAGAGTATGTTAAAAGGTGCACGGGTAGGTGTGAAATGACAAAAAAATACATTAAGCACATCTGAAGTTATTTACTATATGACATTTTACTGATGTAAGAAACTCACTGTGAAAAATGTATGAGCCAAAACATCAACATGTATGAGTTTTACCTCCAAATTACTGACATTTTTCTCATAGGATAACGTAACATTAATGTTTTGTACAAATATGATTAGCAAATGTTTTGTACTGTTTGTATTTTAATACAGTACAGTGTGAATGAATTTTGTGAGAAAAGGACTTGGTGTGAAAGAAATCAAAGCATAGATGTGGCCAGTTTTGAAGAGCAGTTAGTTTTTTAAAACAGTTACAGTTTTTTTATCATTTTTTTTTTTTAAATAAAAAAGAGTAAGGAACAGAAATCCCAGGGGCCTACCTATTAGACAGTCCCTTCCTCTTGCTTCTTGATGTAAAGAGTTGACACAGTTCCACTTATTTTTTCTGCATAGCTTAGTCCATGGTGTTAGGTCTAATGTTTGTGTCCAAATTTCAGTTAGGCCCTTGTTTTGTTTGGTTTTTTTGTGCTGGATTTAAATGAATGCAAATAGCATCCATCTTATAAATACGCATACCATTAATTCCAGTCACATGTTTGGTCCTCTGAAACCTGCTTGCAGGTATGCATGACTTCAAGCAACCTTGCTGCTGGTAGTTGCCAGTGACATAACCCGCATGTCTCCACTGTCCATCATTATCTCTTGCAAGTGGAGTATTACAGTATAAAGCCCTTGCAGGAACCTGTCTCACCACACATTCTGTTTTCAGTTTAATCAATGACCTCTGCAGTAGTCATTGCTTGTAAGGGTTCAAACAGTATTTTTAACGGAGGTCTGAAGGCATGTGAACACTTTGATTATTGGTTGATGGGGAGATGATGTTTGATGTTAACCCTGTGTTCAGGTAGGAGATTTTACAGGTTGTAGTCACCAGGAGCCACTGGTGAAATGGCCACTGTGGCTGCAGTCATAGTATGGGGAATGGAACCCCAGGTAGCCTGTCAAAATGGTAGTATTTGACTGTCAGTTAATGTGCATGTCCTCCTTTCAAGTGGTTGTAAGTATACAAATACGGGGCGGTAGATGACCGTTACATCACAAAACCTGCCTAACAGAGCACACACAGCATCTTTACAGGATACAGGATGTAGTGAAATACTGTATCTCCCAATAGGTCTAAAGGAGCAATATAAACAATATTTCCAAGAATAAAACCAGTCACACTGTTTTCCAGTTCTTATTGCAACAGAACAAATTGGGATTGATGAAGCTGCACTTTTTCACAGTCAACAGTTTGACAGTAATTTATTTTTCAGCATAATGATATTACCTCAGTGTAACTGCCCTCAGACAGTTAGTTTCCACCAAAGGTTGCACCTGAGTGTAGCAGCAAGCCTACTGGTGTTAGGATGCTTGTTTGCATACCTAGCAATTTATGTACCCATTTGCCTACCCAGTACTTGAGGTAGCCAAACCTTGTTGGCTCGAAGTAGGCACATGATGTTTGAAAGTATAGTGTCTTCAATTTCCTAAATGTAAAATGTGTACTTGCAAGCTAGCTAGTCTTAACTGTCTTTCAGATCTCCTACTGAGCCAATACAACATAGTTTGGTCAACGCAGGGTTCCCACAGGTTTCTTAGTTTGCAGAATATCAGGGAGTTTACAAACTTGAAATCCAGTGACAGTAAATTAGGGAATTTAATTATTGATGTCGGTACAGAAAATCAGAGAATCCCAGATTTAGTTTGGTACTGTATATAGAGGTAAACTGATTCAGAAGCATACTTCTGTCCATAAAACAATATCTTGAGTCCATATCACTTACCACTTGCATGTTTTACTGTAGTTACCCGGGCAGTTTGTACACTGAAGGTCACTTGTACTGTCTGCTCTTCCCACAGAAAAAGTTGAAAGTTAGCTAACTGCTCTTTATAATGGTCCAGAAATGTTCTTTTGACTAGTTGTGGTTAGAGAATGAGAAAATTCAGTGTCTCATTACTTTTTTCATGGAAATGTACACCTTGAATTCTCAGTACATTATGTGCATTACCTTGAAAATGTGCCAGTTTTATTCGGGTGTCATGGAGAAGTCAGGGAATTTTATATGGAGCAGAGAGTGAGAACAATATGAGCGAATGTCATTAGATAATCCAGTACATGCAATAAATTGATTGATTTAGTTGTTTTTATAAAACGTATGCTCAAGTATGATAAAAGCATATCGATACAGCCTGGGAAGAATGAGTTCAATATAACAACCAATGGGCCCTTTAATTGAGACCTTACAGTGGGATGGAATGTGGTATGCTTTATGTTTTTTTTTTTATTGCAAATTTTTTGAATTGCCATTGTGTTTGTTGGTGGGTGCTGATCTGTATTTTGTCTCTCATTGCAGGCAGACAAAAGGGCACATCACAATGCGCTGGAGCGTAAACGCAGGGACCACATCAAAGACAGCTTCCACAGTTTACGGGATTCCGTGCCTGCATTGCAAGGGGAAAAGGTTAGTGCGCGTCGTGAGCTAGGCTGGGAAGCGCTGGCACTGCATTGCATCCTTCCAGACTTCGTGCATTGAGTCTCAATTAAACCCCTTGCACTTTTCAGTATCCACGGTATTAAATCAGCCACTTGTCATGACAGGTGTGTGCAACTAGCTCAAGCAGAGTACAATGTAGGGAAAAGGATCTGGAAATATGGCTGGCAAATGTTGAACATAGATTTAAATGTGTAAGGTTTTGGTATTTTGGAATGAGGTGGCTATTTCCAAAGGTACTACTAGAAGCTAGCTAAATAGCTAGTTATTTCCCTTGTTGTTAGCTACCTCTTAAGTCACCAGTGTTGTTTCCTTGGCTAGATAGCAATTATTTACACACAATATAAATATAGCAACAGATGGATATAAATGTAGCAACATATGGATATTAAGGGATGGTTAACCAATTTGATAGTGCAGTATCAAGCTACCAGTATCTAACTATATAGCTAAAGTTCACTGCAGTTAATACTCAGCTATCATCTTAGCTTGCATGGCCACTATTCAATGGCAAGTTACAAACTGTCGACAAAACAACATTTCCTTTCATGACTCCTATTCATAACTAGTTGTCTGTGTGGCAACATGGTCATACTGGATGTTGAGATTGATTTGGTGTTTTTTTTGCTGGACAAAACATTGTGAAAAGGGTATAATCTATCCTTGAACATATACAGGTGATAAAAAAAACAGAAAAATCTGTTGCAACACATCGTCGAATAGCAGTGATTGGTGTTTCTTTTTACTAGTTCCTAAGTAGTATGAGAACTTAAGGTGTGCAGTGCAACCCTTTCAACATAGTCTTGTGCAAATTTAAACTGAGTAAATACTTAAGCACTAACTACACTGCAGAGAGAATTGCGCACAGCTGGGGCAACTGGCCGTGGATGTATTAACTCTAGTGTTAAATCCTTAGTCAATCCTGTCTTGTCTGTTACAGATGTGCCCTCTTTGCCATTCATCCATGTAATACAAGTGGTATTTATTTAGTTGTGATATAATGTGATATAACATGAATTTGTACAATTTTCATAGTTGTAGTGCAGCTTTTGGGATGTCAAGTTAAAATGTTTTTTTTTGTATTTTAACCATACTCCCACAGGTTTTTGTATTGCTCTGCTAGACCATTTAATGAATTCATTAAGGTGTGTTTTGTGCACATTTTGAAAATTTTCACCATAGCAGAAAGAATTTGCCATTGTTGAAAAACACTAAATATACAGTTATGGGTAAATAGGACTTCACCAAGAGGTGTGGTTTAACCATTTTTAGCTAAATTCGATATCAGTGATTGTTATGCAAGTGGAGAGAGTTACTGTAAAGATCAAAACATCCCTGTTGGTTGGAATCGGTCAATCATTAATGTGGCTGTGACTGATTAATGATGGCACCTAAGCACATAATTAACAGAATTCAAAGGATTCTCAGTTATTCATGGTAGTTTTATCTAGGCCTACACAAAGCACTGCCTATTGTATTAATTTACAGTTTTTTTTCTGAATATTTGTGATGAGAATGCATGATTGCTCTCCTCCATCTTGATGCACATCCCAACACTCATAATAACCTCTCGGAAACCAAATGGGTAAGCAGATATAGCTCTAAATCTTTGACAGCTTTTCCTAAATTTCAGTTTCCTTCAGCCAGGAAGGGGATCCTCTAATATCAAATGTGGGTGAAGTGTGTGTCTTCCCCTAGGCCTCTGCTTTTGAATAAATTATAATTCTAATTATTCTACAATTCTGTTCTAATTAGCCATCAGGCTCACTACTTGTAGACCCTAACCACATGGATGTCCTAGTCTTTTGGCTCTCAGCATCCATGTTTTTCTCCCATAAATGCTATTGAATGGTCACGTCTCTCTGTCACCGCGCTGTGGCAGAGAATTGAGTCAGACGACGTCACCATCTGGACCCACAGGCCAGAGCCAGTGAGTGTGCACGGTTTATCTCGCCAAGACAGGGGTACAGAAGGTACCTCCCCCTTTTGAGCGAGGCTCAGGATGACTGAGTACAGCAGGAGTGGGCGGAGAGGGGGGGTCATAACAACAGGAGCTGAGCTCAGAATAGAGGGCAGATTCTCTGGCAGGACTGAGAGGAGTATGAAGAACATGTTTCCAAGGAAATGTATTTGCCTTTTAATGATTTCAGCAATCACAAGGGCCTCTCATTTCACATTAAGTCTTACGAAATGTTTCCACTCTGGTCCTCGAGCTTTGACATTTTGGCCTCCAACGGCTGTGTGTGCCTGCCAGAGAGACTAAGCAAATCTTCCACGATGACCTCAGCGCAGAGAGATGCGGGTTCATACTGCCAAGCTCTGCTACTCTGCCTATTCAAAGTGGCCCCATTGCTGCTTTTTTGGTCAGTAAAAAAATAAATGCTCTTCTACCAGCTAGTAACTGTATGTAAACAAAAAACGCTAAGCTGTCAGAAATTAATATTCCTGACACAGGATTGAATTGCAGTTATTGAACCAACGTAAACCTGGTTGTATTAAGTGCATGTATTTTTAATAGTTTAGTAGTTTAATATGCTTGTTGGTTTTCCTGTTAGAAATGTATGCATCCTCACAGGAAGACCAGCAACACACAAAACAAGCAGCCACATACTGCAGTTTCCTTTTAATGCTGTAAGCATGAAGCACATTTGCAAAGGACTCCCGTGTGTCCCAGTCAGCAAAAGTGCACAGGCCCTACCCACTACACAAGCAGTACAGCCTGGGTACGACCCCAGATGGCAGTGACCCGAGGCCCAAAGTGCCGGAATAGATTGGCTTTCTTCTGCAAGGGTGGGGGTGGGTATGTTGTTAGGGTTCCCTTGTCTCTCTCTGCTGCATCTCCCTCTAATGGCTTGCGAGTCTCTCGGTGACTCCCTCCAGGTGCATTGTGGGACTTACGGTCAACTGAGTGTATACGAGGATTGCACTTGCCTCGCTTCAGCGCTCTTGCAAGCATAGAGATGGGCCGAATGTGTGATTCCTGATACAAAAATAGGGTGAAGAAGGGAGAGAAGCATAAAAAGCGTTTGCGAGTACTAGAGTGTACTACACTATGCTTAGAAACGTGGGACAGATCTAAGCATTCTCAAGGCTGCTATGTACTCAGGCATCGGGCTATGTACATTGGACACTACAATACATCAATGCTATCTTCATCATTTGCAATTGAGTACTTGTTACTTGAAGAGAAAAATGGACACTTTATCTGTTTAATTTGTGAGTTTGTATTGAAATACTGAGTAATTCCACAATGGTGTTGTTTTTTTGATGACTTGAACAACTGAAATGCAGATTCTGAGGATATTATTAATTGCTTTGACTTCATTTCAGTCATATCCCAGACTAATCTGTTCCCCATAGGCTGAGTCTTTGGAAAAATGTGTTGTTGCTGATGGCCTTAAAGTAAATGGTATCCACATGACACCTGCATTTTTATTGTATATCCCATACAAGAATTGATATATTGCCTATGTAAAACAGTTCAGTATTTTTAAGCTTTTCTTACCTTCACATTGTTGTAGGAATTTTCCAATTTGTCAACAGAGTTGTGTAGTGTATTATGGGCATTTTAAAGACAGCTCTGTAACAACAGGGGGGTGTGTCTTAAGGGGGTGTGTGACAGATCAAGTGACGCTGGTAAAGACAGGAGTGTATGGACTGTGCAGTGATGTGACAAGGACCATCCGACTTTGCATCATGTTTTAGTTTAGTCATTTTGTCACTGACAGCAATCTATCAAACAGGCCTCCCGAGCTCAAATCCTAGACAAAGCCACAGAGTACATCCAGTACATGAGGAGGAAAAACCACACGCACCAGCAGGACATCGACGACCTGAAGAGGCAGAACGCTCTGCTGGAGCAGCAAGGTAAGGCAGGGCCTTTGAAGCGCAAATTAGCGCTCAAACTTTGCGTGCGCAAATCTCCATGCAAAGCGTGAGATTTCTCATTGTGGTCATTTGTGTAAGGTCACATGTAAATGAGGGCACACCGAAAACCGTGCTGTCATTTCCTGAATAACGGCGCTGCAGGGCGCACACCCAGCCCTTATTTGTTTTAGGAAGTTTTGGGCGTCTGCTTGTAGAACACTCGCGTGTGTCTAGGCCTCTTTGTGCAAGCTTGTTGTGATGTTGTCCATCTTTAAAGTGATGTGACCGTTTGTATATACCATTGTTCATGCACATCAGTATGTAGACTAGTCATTTGCACTGTTTGCAACATATAAAGTAAACAAAGAATGAACATAAAGTTTCAAAAACTGCTTTGAATGAGTATTTTGGTTAATGATACCCAAGAACAAGAGGAACACTTTTGAAATACTTTTGATGTTTAATATTAAGTACTGCAGGGAGAGGACATTTGGTAATGTGTTGCCAAAGCACGCAAAGGGACAATATCTAGGCCGTCTAGTAGGGAGAAATAATCAATGAAAGACTGAAAAACTCAATGAAAGACTGTACAAACAATCAAACATCATGCATCAAACTCATTTATTGTTCTTTATTCTGCAACAGAAAAAATCAATATTTTCGTCAAGGATTTCTTATATTATTGAGGTCTCTAAATATAGAAGGAGACACAACTGACCTTCAAAACAATGTCTGGGTGGTGGGAGAGACAAAATTTCGAATGTCTTGTAAAATACTGATTGTAGCATGTAGGGTATAATAACCATGAATCCAAGTGAATGTGATAATAAATATATATATATATATATATATATATATATATATATATATATATATATATATATATATAATTTTTTGCATTACATTCATGGTAATCAGGTTGTTTAAAAAACAGGTTATACATATTTATATACTGGTAATTGGCCTATGGAGTTGACAAAAGCATAGATCTAAATTTTTGCTTCCAGTATACACAAATTACAAAAATGTTAAGAGGGATTCCCTGGAATTACAAAATATTTACAGTTTCCTGTTTACAGAGGAATATTCTGCCAAATTAATATATACTGTGCATATACCAATCACCGAAGGGAGGCTAATTACCACCCACTATCAAATGGACAGATCGGACATGTTGATGTTCCTCGTTTTCCCCTCTCTTCCTTGTTTTCTCTCCATCCCTCTGCTTTTTCTCTCTCTCTGTCTCTCTGCAGTCCGTGCACTGGAGAAGGCCAAGGGGAACACGCAGCTCCAGGCCAACAACTACTCCTCTGACAGCAGCTTGTACACCAACCCCAAGGGCAGCGCCGTGTCCGCCTTCGACGGGGGGTCCGACTCCAGCTCAGAGTCCGAGCCAGAGGAGCCGCCCAACAGGAAGAAGCTGAGGGTGGAAACCAGCTAGACCCCGCCCACCTGCCCAGTGTGCTCTGACCAGAGACTCTCCTGGCCCCTCCCGTCTCCCCCCCCCCTTTCCCTTTCTCCCCCAACTCCTTCGCACCAGTCCAGGGAAGGGAGAGCAGACCCTGAGGAAGACCGTGACCACAAGAAGTAATCTAAAGCTTCTTTGTTCCTTTTCCCCGCCTCCCTTTCCATCCCAGCACTCTCTTCTCAGCAACAGCAACAATCCAACTCCACGCCAGGCAGCTTCCGCAGGTGAAAGACTTGACGCTTCTGTAAC
This sequence comes from Megalops cyprinoides, assembly GCF_013368585.1. Lineage (NCBI taxonomy): Eukaryota > Metazoa > Chordata > Actinopteri > Elopiformes > Megalopidae > Megalops > Megalops cyprinoides. The sequence goes on from NC_050594.1 coordinate 30,130,238, forward strand.
CTCATAGCAATCCTCATCGTCAAATCTGGAGGAGGGCAAGCCGTACAGCTACAAATAAAGCAAAAACAAAACATTCTTTTTTTTCTGGGGGTGGGGGGGGTCACCTGTATGAACCTGTTCAAGCATCTTTTGAAATTTAAACAAACCCTTAAAAGCCCTTAAGAGCAGTTAGCTTTTTAATGTTTGTACTTTTCCACAACAGAATGTGAAGTTACTTTAAGAAAAAAGTGTATGTATAAGCGTCCCACCTCAGGCCCCACAGAAGGCTGAAGATTTCCACTATGAGTTTTTTTTTGTTTTGATTTTAAGAATCCTTATATTGAAAGTGATGTATTGAAAGAACTTCCAAACTTGTATTGTACTTTGTCCTTTAGCTTGAATTAGTGGATGAATTTAGATGGCTGAATTTAGGCTTCCAAGTTTAAAAGAGATAACACTGATTGAATATTTCTTTTTCACAGGTTCATCAAGATGTTTTGTATTTTGCGTTATTCTCATGGAAAATGAGAATGTAAAATGCTACATGTAGTTTTCCCAAGATATAAAATAGATATTGAATGTTATATCAATGCAGTTAAAGGTAGTTACCTTTATTTTTATTAAAGGAAAAAAGTCCATATCAGTGTGTTGTGCGTTACACTGTAAACTTATAAATGTTGCTGATCTAAATTTTACAGAAATAACATCCCCAGAGGAACTTGTCTGTCTAGGGGATGTGTGTATGTATGTCAGTTTCTTTTTTGCATTATTAGGACATGATTAGTGTGTGCTATATAGATCTTTGTTTGATTCCATTCCATGGAAATTACAGGTATGTTGTACATACTGCCAACAATTGTCTTGCAAGTTGAGGCCTACCTTTACTATGAGACTATAAATAAAACTATTTTATCCTTTACTGGTGTCTCAAATGTGTGGTTCTTGCTCTCACATAGTTGTTTTGGCCCTGAATTGGTGTCATGAAATCACAGCGGTGCAGAAATGCTCTTACACAGCTTTGTGATGTAATAATTTGTGATTGGCTCATTGCAGTTTGATGTCTGCACAGAATATATACTTCATTTACATACCATTAACAAGTTACACTGATTTGCTGTTGTGAAAAAAAAAGACTCCTTGCACAGAATCCTTGCATACAAGGATTCTGTGTAATATCCAGTATACCAAAGGAGAGGCAGCCATCTGTTTTAATCTTGCAGCGTGTTCCCTTTTCACAACTGTCCGAGAGAGGAAAGGGATCATTTTGTTGTCTTGGGATGTCAGCTACAAGTACAAACATGCTGATGTAAAGTGCCACTGTTATTCTACAGTAATCTGCAACTGGAATGTGATGTGAGGTGATATGTTTGTAGTTGAACTTTGTCATTTGACCCTGTTGATTGTAGTGCAAAATTCTCTTCCTTTGGTGGTGGTATTTCATTGGCTCTGAAGGCTTAACTCACCTGTGATCACAACCCATATGTAATCTACCTGTGTATATTTCCCTCTCTCACACAAGACCCTTTTGTTATACTGATCAAAGACCCAAAAGTGGTGGTCTATGCATTGAATTATAAGAGTTATATTCTATATTAGTAGCAATATGCTAAGCAATATTAACTATAGTGTGAATGTGTATTTTATTTTTACTTAGGACGGTAAATAGGTTGTTTTTTCATGAGTGTTACATTTCAAATGAGAATACATGAGCATTTTATGCTTACATATTGATATATTTTCATGTTAATTAGTTTGCCATATTGTTTTGTACACAGCTATAGATGTAGATTCCAGACAAGATTTCCACAGCTACAAGAGGAGAAGATTTAACTGAAAACATAAGATACTGAATTAGAATAACTTCACCCATCACAAGAATAAAAACTTTTATTAGTAAGACTGGCTGAAAATAGACCTTGCCACTGTAGACATCCTTTTTTTTTTTTTTTGCAATCTGGTGTGCTACAGACAGAGTCATTGAGTGCAGACATCCCGTTTGGGTTGAAAATGCAAAGAAGCAGGGTTTTCTACTCCATGCCTTCAGGGGGCGCAATGTTCTGCTTGCAGTGGTTGTAGCAGTCAGGTTAGAAGCACTTCTCTTCTGGAGACTACGGCAGATTAAGAGTGCCAGTGGCCGGCTCCCTCTGCACTGGAACAGACAGCTGGTGGAAATGTTTAAGAGCTTGGGCCACCTTCTCTGGACAAATGTTGTACACTGGGTGAGTCGGCACCTGGCAGAAGGCAGAATAAATCCACTGTATCATCATTTTAGACTATGTTTCAAAGGTCAAAAACAGGTGTCAGCTCTTGAATTGATGCAAAAGTCCATGAGGAGAATGAGTTTGGTGTTATGTCATTACTAGTCCCCACCACCAGATGGAAGTGTAGAACGTTAACATACCCTGAGAGACCGATGGTCTGAAAATAAGGGACAACACCTTTTTTCCTCCTAACAGAGTCCCATAAAATGAAGCCATTATGAATCCATAATTTTCATCCACTGGACTCCAGTTTGACTAAAAAAAGCTAAGCAAACAAAGTACAGTATTGTATATTATTTTTTGTGCAGTCACTTTAACCCTATAGTTTGTGACATGGTATTTCTTAAAGAAAAATAAGGCTTAAAGACAGCTAGATCATGTAGGTACTTAAATGCTGCTAGCATGGCCCATGTACCAGGAGGTCTTGATACACGCCTTTGCATGGGGGCTCCCCCATACATACCAGTCTGTTCTCATCTTTGCCCAGGATGAGCTCATGGTGGAGATCCCTGCTTCCAAAATGCTGCGCTATGGCCAGGCCGCTCAGGCAGTAACAGGTGTGATAGAAGTCTCTGGATCTGCAATGAGAAAACCCACAGCATGACAGGGGCATAATCCTGTCGGGTGACTCATGCACAGCCGTCCTACGCCACGGCCAGGATGAGCCAAACCACCCATTACAACTGAGGAGTCATGTCACTCTGTCCACAGCGGTCACCTAATGCAGCATGTGTGTCAGGGGAGGGGAGGGGGGGTATCAAATAGCTGGGTGAAACTTAAGTGTGACAGATGTGTTCCTTTCAGCCTTGGCTGGTAACTAATAAAACCAGCAATGAGAAGCGCTGTGGACTGGTGGTTTGCGGTGACTCACTTGCCAGGCTTGTCCAGCAGGCCCCCTGCTGGGTTCTGACAGCAGAGTAGGATGTACTCCTGAAGGGCCTGCTGCTCGAACATCCAGCTCCTCTGGCTCAGGGTGGAGTCCCCTGTAACAGTAGTGGATCCAAGAGTTCTCACAGTGAGGTCAGCAGGTTCAAATAACAGAGCTCCTATGGGATCTGCATTCTCACAGAACACTTTGCATGTTTGCAAGCAGGCCATTGGGAACTCGCAGTCCTACAAGGGCTCAAACGGGAGGCTCACCTTCGGTGTAAAGCGCGCGGTGCAGCAGAGGGAGCAGGCCGGCCTGCCAGAAGGAGTAGCAGCCATCCACCAGCTTATTGCAGCGCCCCTGGAACCCGCCTTCAAACCGCATCTGCCTGCAGACCACCCATCGCTAGGGGAGACAGTAGCTCATGACACACTAACCAAGCACAGATGCTGGGAGGAGAGGACTGACACATGACAGCACTTGCTTTATAGATTCATTAGTATTACACAGGCCATGGCTTAGGATTAGTCCCTCTTGACATTTGAGGCTGAATTCAGGAGACAAACTAGTATTTTAGTTTTTGCAGGCTCTCACACCAGATTCTATTTCCTCTGTCAATTGTGTAACATTTGCACTAGACCGATAAATCAAATGTCTTATTATTACTTTTTGGTTGACCTTAGGCATGGTAGAGGGGGAGTTGTCTCTACGGGGGCCTCACATTTTGGGACAAAAGCCTACATTGGGAACATCAAAACCCCTCTTCAAAGATTTTCACATCAGAGGGGTGAGTGTCGTCAAAACAAATCTGTATGCTGAACATGCCTACACGCCACTCACTAGGCCAGCATCCACGGGGTGAAGTAAGGACATCTGACAGTCTGAGAATTCAGAGCGACAGGATTTCAGTTCTATTCTCCGACTCATCTTCTGAGCTGGTGAAAGTAACAGATGTGTACAGTACTCGTGCAGTTCCCACTGGACGGTTTCACAATGAAAGCAGGACTGGGGCTTCCACAGAGCTGCGGAATCAAAGCTCACTGAGTCCCTCTGAAAGCCCCCTCTGTAGTCAAGCTTCACTTGACTACTCTCTCTGTAGTGTCCTCTATCTCTCTTTCCTAGCCAGTGTATTTAATGGCAGTTGCGGAACACTGGAACATCTTTGCCTCAGACAGTAATTTCCTGCCTGATGTATAGTGTGGTTTTGGGAGCTGGCTTTTTGGCTGTGATACGTGGAAAACCTCAAACCCCCTGCTGGATATTGGGTAATACATAGCTTTACCTTCCTGCATGTTACTGGATGTAGTGTGGTACCCTGCAACAGCCTGGTGGTCACAAACTGTCTTCCAGGTTCGTGGTAGTCCTGGTTATCTAGCTGCACTAGTACATTCTGTGATCCATACCTGCTTTTTCCAAACTCTACTCTAGACTCTCAGCTAGGACCAATGCACTTATTCACATACAGAATAAAGGCACTATTACAGTGCAGTGTTAGTGATACATTCACCACCAAGCAGTATGTTACCCTGTACATTTTAAGGGAGTCTCTGTATGTTGGAAGCAATCACAGGTATGCTTCACGATACTGAGGAACACACTAGCGCGTCATGTCTTTCCTGTAACTCTGGCGTGCCTCGCACACACCTGACTGGCCTCTGTGCTCTCTCCATAAGCATGACCACTTACTAACAAGGATTTAAGGTTCAGCATGTGCTCCTTCCCCAGGATGACCATGGCCGCCATCCCGCAGAAGGTGTAGCCCCCATGAGCCTCCAGTCCCGGCACACCTCCCAGACCCCCCTCCCAGTTCTGACATCTGTGAGGAAAGAGAGGGGGAACGGTTCACGGCTCATATCAGAAGAACTGATGGGTCGGTTCAGAGTTGGTGTGTGTATCTCCAGCAAACAGCGGCAGCTAGGAAGTGATGTACTCCTACGAGCGCCCAACCTGTGTACCCCACTTTCGGTTTAGATGTGAAGAACAGAAGCTTGGCAGCCTTCAGCTGCCCCGCTCACCTGGCTATCCAGCCGGGGGTCTCTTCGAAGAGCGTGGGCGAGATGATGTGTGTCAGAGACGCCACGGAGGCAGCGCAGTACACGCTCCTGCAACACATCAGAAAGACACTTCCCGTGAACCCGACAACTAAGACAGATGGTGCCAGATGGTGATCGTTCCTTTTTTTCCTTTTTTCACATTTTTCTCCACTTCCTCCACCCAACTTTTTCACCCAACTTTGGTAGTTTACAATAGAAGCAATAGGCTTGTCACAACCGCAGCGACAGCTGAAGGACCCATGTGGGAGGCTGGCAGCGCGTGGTGAGCTCAATTCAATTCAATTCAATTCATTTTTATTTGTATAGCGCTTTTTACAACACAAGTTGTCACAAAGTAGCTTTACATTGCTCCCAGGCCTGAGACCCCCTGAGAGCAAGCCTAAGGCAACAGTGGCAAGGAAAAACTCCCTATCAGGAAGAAACCTTGAGCAGAACCGGGCTCAGAGGGGGGGGGCCCCCATCTGCTTCTGGCCGGCACTGGGCAGATAGAGTTAAAGACAAGTTATGCAATGTACTTTAAGACATTTACGATTGATAGACAATAGTAGTTAACAGCAGAGTGATTATAAGACTGTCTCCTAGGATGTCCGGTTCTTGGAACGCAGTTGGCTTTGATGGGCAGGGCAACGAGGTAGCAGCACTGGAAAACGGGATGAGACGCTTGGGCTACAGCTCCGTACAGGAGCCCGGAGCAGGGATAGGAAGCAGACGGAAAACAGTGGTTAGTGGATGATAATGGATGATAGTGAGCTGTGTGCGATCCCCTGATACCATGACTACGGTGGCTGTTTTTCACGCTGCCAGTCACCACTGTGTGCCAGGATGCAAGCACCCACGTGAGGCCTGGCGTGACTGAAAGGTTGCTGGTTCGATTACCCGCTGGGGCACCGCTGCTGTGCCCTTAGGCAAGGTACTTAACCCACAACTGCCTCAGTAAATATCCAGCTGTATAAATGGATAACATTGCAAAAATTGTAACCTATGTAAGTCGTTTTGGGTAAATCCGCTAAATGACTGTAATGTAATGTATGTAATACCTCTACCGCCAAGAGCCACTTGGGAACCGCATGATAATTCCTTTTGAGGCCATGTATCCCTTCCATTGGCGAGAGACAATGTTCAGGTCCTGACAGATTTTTGAGACATTTACAGCCAGAGCTTGAGCAGTATAGTACATTAATAATATCGCAAGATTATGGAACAGACTGATGAATAGGCCTGTGTCAGCGTTCTTTTCCAAATATAGGGATTGCCCATGAATATTAATTAGAGAGAAGTCGGGTATGTGAAGAGTTAGACCGGTTACGTCAGAGAGAGGCCTGGGTGGTCAGACTGCTGTCCTGGCATCTGATCAGATCAGATGACAGCAGGGGACAATGAGTGATTCTCCAGCAGCAGATCTGACAGAGGATTCCCCATGCGCCCGGTACCGACCAGTGCCTGGCGCACACCAGGACAATCCCCCCCCAGCATAACATGCTGCTAGATACACACGGCAGACTCACTAACTTTGAAATTCCACTGCGACAAAGGGCTGTCTTCTGGTACCATTCTCCCCCAACAGCCAACACCCTCCCCCCGCCCCCCGAACCCCCCTCCAACCTAACTCCAATATGCTGCTTGACACATCAGCTTTGAAACACCACTGTGACAAGGGCCATCCTCTCGACATATTTACTGAGAGTCTCAGCCACTCACATGCAAGGGTACATAGGCTCTGGCTAGTGAGTCTGCAGTGTGGAGCCAGCCCCTGTCAGCTGTAGGCAGGAGATTCGTCTGCCTCCGGCACACGCACCTGACATCCACCTCCCCGCCCACGTGCATCAGGAAGGAGCCGTCTGGCTGCTTCACAGAGTACAGGAAGTCAAGGAGCTTCTGTCTGTGCAGAGGAGAGAGGTATATGAGAGCATGAAGTCCTACAGGGCTGCCTGCTCTGCGCTGTCCTGCAGACACTCAATCAGGGCATCCTATTTAAGGTCGGTTGCAAGGCCAGTCCAGAGAGCTGCTTTGTTTTGTATAAAACGCCAGTATTTAGGAACTGACACTTCACAAAATGCCACCCAAAGAAAATTTCATAAAATGCCAGAGAACATATTTAAAGCTTTTAAGGCCTCTCTGGTTTCAAAGAAATAAACAGCTTCCAGTTTTTTTTACAATAAGAGCAATTCATTTTCAGACTGACAACACATAAGCTAGACATTACAGATGTTACACAGTATGGTACTACTGTCTAACATGTTAGGTACATACATGTATGGATAGCAGGGCTGTAAATTGATCATTTTTCCTATTAGCTGATGAATCAATAGATTCATCATCTGTTTTTTGTTAAGTAGATTATATATAGTATGTTTATATTTATTATAAAATATAAAATATAATATATATTATGTTTTTATATTTTATTATCCATTACATTTTATTTATGTAGAATGCAGAGTCTGGAAAATACATTAGGATAATCAGGACCTCTTCTCATTGCTTTCCCGGAGAAACTATCCCCAACTGCTCCATGGGCAAAATTGTGCCCCATGTGTCTCCTCCCCAGAATGAAGCCAAGGAAAACACAGGAGACAACACCAAGTGGGCTGGGATCAGAATCACACATTACCCGAGGTGGACGTCATTACAAAAGCTATGTCACTTCTGTGCATGCACATAATATTACATTTGTTCATTAAACTTGATCAATTTTTCAATTAAGCCGTTAGGTGATTGATTGGTTAATTAATTAACTGCCTTCAGTGAGCATTGAGTCATTCTCATTAGTGATGCTGCTGGCCCATACTCTACCTGTCGATGACATTGTATGCCTCCTCTGTGCCAATGATGCAGAGGGCACTGACAGCGGCATAGGTTGGAGCTAAGTGGGCCTGCTGACCAGGGCCTCCAGCAAAGCCACCCGTTGGGCTTTGACACCGGGCCAGAAATGTGCAGACACTGGAAAACAGCAGGGGAGAGGTGTTCAGTTCTCAAACACAGCCACCCTGTAGAACTCTGTAGAACAGCCCCCAAGCGCCATCCACAGAAACAGCCCACCAGCCCCACCCCTATAGACAGCCCCCAAGCACCATCCCTAGAGAAAGCCTGCAAGCTCTGTCCACAGGGAAACCATAGTATTTGCCTTACTCCATTTCAAACACAGACTTACCTATGGTTCAGGTCAGTTTATGGAACTTTACAGCAACACCACAGAGCCAAGTATATGCAAATAGAGTCTGACCAACAACACTGAGCGCTTCAGTCAATTAGAGCCTGCCTTGAAATGAAGGGCTTAACTATTCTCGCCTTAAACAGCTCTTAGGACGTTTTATAGGAGGGCCAGAGGGCAGCTGGCAGCAAATGTGAGCACCCACTCTGAGGATATGGAGGCGGGCACAGGCTCGTCCAGCAGCTCCAGGCTGTGTAGGATCCAATAGCAGAGCCAGGGGCGGCTGGCGTCCAAACACTGGGCAAGAAAACGCAGAGTCAGCACTCACTGTCATACAGGTCTGGCCAAGAGCACACACGCACTCCTACCAAAGCCATACAGGAGAATAGACAATAGAAGAGTGAGGCCAACTTCTTAAAATGACACATAAAGGCCGTTCTGTAGTGTTTCTGTTGAAAACGGTGTCATGTGAGAATTAAGCTCTTTCTCCTCTTACCATTTGCTCATTTGCATGCAAAGCAGTCAGTTCTTTTTGCAATTCATTTTTTATTGAGGATTATGATAAACAGATGGTACAATACACAGTGTTTTGTGATTCCCCCATTAAAACCTTCCATCCAACCCAGCACAGCTCAGCACACCCTTTCTCAACCTCTATACAGGACACGAGAAAGTTATTAAGAAAACAAAAAAATAAAAAGCAGCACAAAAATTGCATTACAGTCAGTTCTTGGCAGGACATACCTCATACGAATCTGAAAGATAACGTAAGCCTCTCTTCAGATACACATAGTGCTGTTCTCTCAGCAGTGCAGGCCTGGAGAAGAGACCCACAAAGACACAGAAGGTCACGCACAGAAGCAGACGCTGAGAGAGAGATGACGTCGAGGGGAAGACACTGGGAGACCAGCTGGCATAGAAACACTGGCCCACTCCTTTTGCCTCCAACCCTGTGGGAGCGAATCCAGTCTGCATCATGAGTACACCATTGGCGGAAGGGCTCCAGTGAACTGCCTCCCCACCCCCCCCCAGCCCAGCCCAAACTGGTGGGATGAAAAGACGGGGCTGGTTCAGATGACGAGGGTGTGTCAGAGAGATTCTGTTTCAGAGTAACGGGTGGCCGTCAGAGGGGCCTTACCCAGAAGGCCTGATGATTACCCAGTTACACCAGGATAAGGTCTACAGTTATGTCTCTCCATGCAGAAACAGTTACTACAGCTGTGATACGATGACAAACTCAACGTGTTCTCTGGAGTGCACTTTTGGCTTGTTTAATCTTAAGAGAATGAAAAAAAAAAATTAAAAACAAAAAACACAACACTTCTTTATAACTGTACATTATAAAGTGCACTCCAAATGTACACAAATGTGTACAAATGTACATTGCACAAGCTTCTAAATGTAATTGGAATCTTTGTCACAGTGTAGGACCAAGACTTTTTTTTTTGAATGCCAAGATACCAATGGGCATCCATTGGAAACCAGCACTCATGATTTATCACAATACACGTGAGCCAGCACTAGCCTGTGTCCCCAACTCAGCAGTGACACATTGGCTCAGACAGAGAGTTAACACTCATTCCCTCTGCTGAAGGAAAAAAAAAAGCTTATCCTTTCAGACGTGTAAGCCACTGAGATGCCGACTATTAATTGGATGGCCTTAGACGTGCTGAAGCTACCCAGGCTGCTTTTAGCCACGGATCAGTCAACCATGTCGTGGGGTCCTGGCTCAGAGGACATGTGGCTTCCTAACACAGTCGCACCTGGGGGGATTAGGGTCAGAGTGGAGCCAGGCTGCCGGGCGCCACTTCATTAGGCCTGAACCTCCAGCTTTTTGAATAAGGGAAATCGGTTATCCTGCCAGGCATCAGTCAATACGACAAGGTCACTGTGGGCTTAGGCAGAGGGACCTAGAGCATGGAAGGCCTACAGCACATGGACTTACTGTTTCCCTGATACACAGAGAGGATATTCATTCAACCGTACACAGTGCCCAGTATGTCACACAACGTGGGTATCCTGAGAAAGTTCTGTAATGCCCCCAGCTGATGTCATTGATGTGTCAAAAGAGCGCCAACCCGGTCATGCAATCATTTTCAGCCTGGCTGAGTACACCATGGATAAAATGAGAAATAAATACAGTTTCTGCTGTCTGGTCAAGCATGACTCATTCCTTCCTGCCAGTAATGCCAACCCTACCTTATGGTGCTGTCATACCCAGCGGTTGCTATGGACACCCTAAAATAAGCATGGCATTACACCATGACTAAAACATGGCACAGGACCAATAGAAAATGGTGTAATCCAAATCAATGTTTGGGGGGTGCTGATCTCAACAGGAATATACTAAATGAATACCATCCCAACACACGCAAGATATTAGACACTCAGACAGCTGCTCTGTGGTCTTAAATGATGAAATGGTTAGAAAATATAATACAGAGAGTTAAACAGAGTTGTTATATGTCAGAATGCAATGCTCACCAGAAGATGGGACTTAGATAATAATTATTTCAACACAACAAGAAAAAATGCAATACTCCATTGTAACATTTTTGTGTCTTTGATAGTTTTTACATTTCTGGTTATACTGCTTTGCTTTTATTGTAGAAGTTGCAGTAAAGCGGAGCATAAATTTACTTACTGTGGTAATTTGTGATTCTGTTGGTAAGCACTGAGTACTTCTTGAATAGAGTCTTCAACTTTTTTCTGAGTGATATAAAACACAAGGAACTCAGACATGCAAAACTGCTGCAAAATGCAGTCAATGGCATTATGAAAGTATCAGTTCGGCAGGTAATTATGATGGGATGTCACACAAAAACATACTTAAAAAAATATACAGAAATTGCCAGAATTATTCCTTAAAAGGCGGAAAAAACATATGGACTACATTCCCGTCTGGGCCCTCTTCCCTGCTGAGCAAGTGATAACTTCACATGTTGTCAGAGAGTGATCACTTGCATGACCGGTGGACGCTAGCCAGACAGTGCACTGCAGGGTAATTAATCTGCAACACCGATATAACACAGCAAGATCTATACTACAATCTACACTGAGCAACAGATCAAAACATGCATTTTGGAGATATACTACGATATACACAAAATAGTTTACTTGATACCTATTGAATATGGCTATGTTATATAATCTCTATAAACTTCCTTCCTTCCTATAAACTTGATAGTGTAGTCAAACTCCCCATGCAGTTTGCAAACAGTTTTGAATACAGTTCTACTGCCATTATTTTAGTGTATGGCCACAATAATGCTTCCTTTTGAGGGAGGGTGGTCCCACACTGAGCCAGTGTTTGACTGCAAATAGCAGTGCTTTTCTGACTTAGACAAACGACAAATTTGTTAATTATAATTAATTACCATCATTAATGAATATAATATTTTTTTCATAGTAGAAATGGGCTTACATACCCTGTGTTATTAAAGCTATGCCTCCAAAATATATATATATATAACATATTTTCAAGAAATGAGTATGACATTAGTATGGGAAAAAAAGCATATAACAGTGAATGGAACCCGGATTCTCAGAGACCACAGCATGCGACACGAGCATCTCACTACTCCTCCTTACTGAATTAATTTTATGTATCCAATAATAATGTTAATAAAACAACCCCTACCGGTTGATTGTATAAACATGCATTATTCCCTTGGCCCTATATTATTTTGCTAACTTCACTTAATGCACCTGAGTGGACCAGCCTGGAGAGCTCCCTAAAATCTGCCTGTCACATGACGTGACTGACAGCTACAATGACGCATGCTCATATCCAGTCATGGTAGTAAACCGGTAATATCACATGGCATTAGCTAGAGTCAAACTTAATGCTGCTTCGTATTCATCTTAAGCGAATTATTTACCTGCCTGTTAAAATTGCTTGCTAGTTAAGTTCTGAACTGATAGGGCTCTGCAGCAAGCTCTAAGATATCAGTGGGGAGGCGCTGTCATAATTGATTGCCATAAGCTCACAATTTCAAAGAAATTAACAGTAGCCTTAAAAATCTTGCTAGCTGGAGCCAGCTATTTACAGTCAAAGGCATTTCTTGTTTGCAAGTCATGAAGCTAGCTCACTATCTTGAAATCCGAATTAGCTACTTTACTATCTCGGGATTTGGTACTGTAGTTAATCTTTGGCTAAACCCTCTCTGAGAAACTGCTTAGTCAAATTAATTCAGTTTACGCAAAACAACCATATAGTTCCAAGGTTAGTTAACTTTAACCACTTGGGTCTCTAACCTAAATTGCACCGAAAGACGGCAAGGAAACAAGCAAGCCTAATGAATGACTCAAAATGAATCCTGACCTCTGAATTCCAACGCAATTTCAATGTAAACTGAAGTGATTATGCAGGTGCTTGCAAGATAATGTTATCCTCTAAAAACAAAGACATCGGTTAGTCAACACGCTTGCTAGCTCCACAGAAAATGAGTTTTATAGATAAATGAGTAGGCTAGCTATCGGATAACGTTATATTTACCTGTTCCACCGATGTCACCGTCTTCACGTTGTCGTCCTTGAATGATTCGGAATTATGGTATTCACCGAAACACCGTAATGGTGAGAGTACGTCTTCCATAGTAATTAAACGTACAAAAAGCTGGAACACCTCTGTTCAGTCAGAGTACATCAGCTTGGCATTTTCCCTTCCAGAGCCGTGGGCTGGAGACTTCCTGTGAAGTGGGTGGTGACTGCTGAGTATAATTACGGCGAGCCAGAAGGGACTGTGTTTAAAAATCAGGAAACCCATTGCGAAACGGCATCCTTCGGCGAGCCTCACCGCTTTGTGAATGACAGGTTTCCTACGCTCCCTAGCGGTTTCAGACGTTGGTGCTTGAAGGAGCGCGTTTTGGCGGCAGTTCCTGCTGACAGTGTCATTCACTGAGGGTTTTCCGTTTAACTGCGTATGGTCCAGCAACGGGCCCCGCCACGTTCTCATACATACATATTGATCACACTGGTCGTTTTTAAAGGAGTAAATTGCCATTTACCATGTCAGACCAATTGACATGGAGGATGTGGTTATGTGCAAAGAGGACTGTACACCCAAAGCCCAATACCCTTGTGATGAAACTGTATTTGATCTCTGCCGTCTTCTGATGCAGGAGAATGGATGGCATGCGCCACCAAATGCATTTGGTGCTGCTGCACTGCACACTTCTCTGAGAACTGGAATACTGCAAAATATAAAGTTGGACCAATAAGTTCACACAAAGTAGGAAAGTTTTAGGGGCTCATTCTTTTTGTAAGCAGCTTAAACCAATTAAATCAGCCTACATGTTTTACCCAAGCACTTATGCAGAAAACATTCCAAGTGCATGTTTACTTTTTTGTTTTGATTTAACTCCCTGACTTTGCTCTAATGTGAAGTTGCATACATAATGAAACCACACATAATAGGTGTGCACATATACTGTAATGATATAAAGTTGAGTTTAGAAACTATACCTTTTGTCTCAAATAGACGGTGTCATCCCATTGTGGTTAGCAGGGACCAAATCAATGAGATACATGTACCTAACTTGATTTTTTGCAAATCATCACAGATTGAGTTTGAGTTACATGCACAAATCAATGAAAAACACTTCAGCACAAAGTCTTCTGTCATGACAGTCATAATACAGAGTCCCAGTCCATGTTATGGTCAGCACATTGACAATATGTTCCAACCTGTTCTTGCTACATCAATTGATACAGATTCTATGAATTCCTTAAGTTAATAAAGTTGTTGCCATTGCTTTCTTTCTAGTTGTACCACACTGTACATAGTCTGTCTTTAAATTCTGTAATGTGACCCCCACGCATGCTTAATTTCTCACATTTAAATAATCTTGGTTTGTATTAATAATAAATGAACATACAGGGATGAAAGAGATATGCATGTATCAATATTCCACCATGAACAAAATGCCTATGAATTCCAATGTTTTCCACAGCGTAAATGTTTTTTTTTTTTTTTTTTTTACCATCCTTGGGACACTGAAAGTATTGGCCGGGTAGTGTTGGAATTAGCTAAAGTTCTTTGAAATAGGCTAAAGTGCATTACATCATATGAATGTATTGTTATTTAAACTGTTTTGCCCAGGTAGCGTCTCTTTCCCCGCCCCATCTCTCCACCCCTTTTCCGCCCTGTGCTCTCAATGATGTAGAAACGACAGGAGCTGCACCGCGCATCCCTGCCTCTTCTCCCGCGGTCCAATAGATAGGGCGTGTATCAGGATCCACCCTTGTCCCTTCTGGCACGGAGGAGGTGGTTAACTTAGTAACGAATTTCTGCACTCTGCCAAAACATCTCGCATAAATGTCGAAATGCAAACCAAAGCCTTCTTTCTCAGCATTTGTTTCCGGAGGTGACTGCTAGGGTTCCTTTCACTGCCAGCTAGCCATCACGGACCGCGGCGGCTCTATAGCGTTGCACACTATGGCCAAGCAGTACGATGTTCTCTTCAGACTGCTGCTTCTAGGAGATTCCGGGGTTGGGAAAACCTGTTTGTTGTGCAGGTTCACGGACAATGAATTTCATTCTTCTCACATTTCCACAATCGGTAAGACATCTCACATCGTCATTTAACATGAAATGTTGTCTCTATTGATGGTATACTGTTCCGTTTGCAGAGGTTGCTAGCTAAATCAGCCTCTACTCGAAATCATTCACAGCGTATGAGCATAGCTACCGTTTTCGCTGGAAGAGCATCGTGTTTGTTGTCATCTATTTGGAATTGGTCGCTCGTGTTAGTACTTAACAGACGCGCGTTATGCTCTGAAATAGCTTATTCTATAGTAAATGTAAATGTTAAATGGAAAGGTAAGTAAAAGTGAACAGCAATGAAATCGCTTGGCTTGCTGTAATGGTTCGTGTCAGTGCTGTATTACCTGTTTAATCGGCGAAATCATATTGAAAAAGAAGGAAACCGGTAGGCTCTTCACGTGATAGCCGGAGAAAGCGGTTAGAATTAGCCGCTCAGTTCCAAAACTCGGTGAGGTAATACAGCTAACCCCTAAATTCTGGAAACAAAGCACTGGGTTCATACGTTAACCAGTTTATATTTTATAACCCATACCTTGTAGTTGACCGTTTTAGCATCAATTCTATGTGTGCTTAGTGGTTTATTTTTGACAAAACATGAGATTTTTCAGAATACCGTAACGTTGAGCAAGGAAGTCGGTCCAAACCACCTGCACTGTTAGCAAGGATCGACTGAGAATATCAAGTGTTACACATGGGTGTGCGTCCTAAATGCATGATGGAGTGCAATATCAAAAAAAGGAGAGTGAGTTCTCAGTTTAGATAGCTGATTACATGTATTTTAAAAGGACTATGAACAATCAACAATTAAACTGCAGTGTGTTGAGACGAATATTGCTGTGTTGTGACAAAGTCCGAGCAAACGCATCTAAGAACTAAACCCTTTATACATATCCAGTTCAATACCCACCTGCTGCCCTAGCAGTTATGCTTTTATGATAGTTACCGGGACATACTGGCCACTCTGCTGCGATTTGGACAAAGAAACCTTCGGAGCCTTGTCTTCAGACCTGTAAGCTCGTGATCTTTAAAGAAGCAGGCATTTTTTTACTTTTGAGGTTTATGTAAAGATGGAAATAATAAAAAGGCATCACATTTTGCACCCCAGACCATGTAGTAAATGAAAATGTATCCCAAAGCACAGCAGTAGATGCCTTTATCAGTTTTCGTTGTTGGAGTCTTTTACTTTGCTGTCTGTCTGAAGGTGTTGGCGGCAATGATGGAGTGGAAAGCTCTGAGTCAGAGACTAAAACCATGAGTTCGGTTTGAAAGCATGCCAACTGTAATTTAGGATTTAGGGTAAGGGTTGGGTAAAAACCGTGACGTGCGACCCTTCATATTTGCCCCTTCTTCAGGTTTATCATTGGAAAGGGTTCCCCATGAGAAGCATGCCAGTCAGCTTTCTTCAACGTGCTGAGAAGTAAGGAAGATTGCAGTGGCTTCCTGAACCACACTGACTTCTTATCTCCTGAGGAAAGGCAGGCTTTTGCTAAGTAGCTGTGTGGCGGACCCAACCCTCAAACAGCGCTGGGTCACTCCTGCACTATAGGGGCATAGAACATATCAGGGCTTGTTTTTCCTTATCAACTGAATTAGGTTGTAAAAAAAGACTGCAGTTGATAATTAATGTGAGGAGCTTTAAAGGAGAGAGGGGGCAAGAATAAAAATAACCTGTGGGTGGGATCTAATTGGGGTCCCAGAGAGAACGCTGTTCAATGTGGTGTATCTCTTTAATTAATCTGAAAGTGTGTTACCTGCATTGCTTATCAGTATGTTAATTGTATCTGAATATGTTTCTTTCTTAATGGGTGCCAGAGGACCTGTATTAAAAGTGAACTTTAAGAAAGTGCCCTCTGTCTGGTTTTAGTCTGAGTGTAATTTTGTGTAACTTTGGCTTGAATTTTTTTTCTGTTTCAGGAGAGCCCATGTTCCCATACATATTAGTTATTATTCATTTTAACATTATGAAGTTAATAAAATACATTGAAGAATCATCTGTGATATTTATAATTATACAGCATGCTTGAGATTTGCTTGCTTGAGAAACAGATTATTTTATTTTGTCCAAACTCATTTGGCCTAGTTGTCTTTGGCAGTCAGTTGTTGTAAACAACAGTCTCCTTACAAAGAGAACGTTGCACATTATGTAGACGTTACCTTAACTAGGTTCCATTAACTTTGATGTCTGTGCAATCACAAGGCTATAGAATGAACTTTCTACGCAGTTACTAGTTTGAAGGACTTCTGCAGTCACCCACTCATTTTAAGGCACCACTTAAGTCCTATAGTAGGTTGCTGTAAACATAAAGGGCACCAGGGCCATTCACTGGACAGGATGCCAGTCTATGACATGACACAGGGACAATGATAACATATAGATCCCAATTAACCTAGACAGAATGTCTTTGGACGGCGGGGGGAAACCAGAGAATCTCACAGGGAGCACGTAATCCCCGCACAGACAAAGCTGGATCCAGCCCCTGAGGCTGAGAGCCATCAGCTCTGCCCCTCTCTCCTCTGTGCTGCCCTTCTCTAATCAATTTAATTTGATATCCAGTATCAGTGCCTCCCGCCAATGTCCTCTGCTTCAATTCAAGCACCACTTTTTCAATTTCTGTGACCTTTTTGTGAAGCTGTGTGTTTTAGAAATCAGCCCACATGTTTTCGTGTGGGCAGAGCCACGGAATGCGTCACCGCTGAGGGGTCACCTCTGCACAGGGCAGCCCCAGGTGAAAAGAGAGAGAGTTCTGCTTAGAACCTTTTAATGGGTTCCCCCTAGCAGGACCAGCTACTGTTCACTGCATTGTCGAGAAGTGAAACTGAGGAATTGACATGTCTGGATTACAGGTTTCCTGCCTGTCCCCAGGAAAATACAGTTAGTTAAAGCTTTAGACTAACTATTGGTAAAATCAATAGTTAACAAAGCACGTGCAGGCGAGTGATGGGTGTTCATACTGGCTACCTAATTAAAATTGTTGCATAAAACTTTGAAATCCGTAATCTTCTTATTCCAGTTCTTAACCCGGAGTGGAATGCAAGAGTGGGAAAATCAAAACCGGAAGTTGGAAGGCAATCAGTCTGTAGTCTACACTGTTTGGAGTAAAATGAGTTTGCCACAGTAACATGGGCAACCAATAAGTTACAAGTGTACAGTGTATCACTCAGTACAGTTTGTCCCTGGATAATAAATACAAGCAGATTGTGGTCAGGCTCTTTGGTGGATGATTAAAATTCTATTGAAGAGAGCAGGTTCCTCGTTGGCTGGCTTTGTACTGGGTCATTCTGCGAACACAGTGCTGTTAAGCTCCTTGGGGGAAAAAGAGCACAATATGGTCCCACACTCTTGCAAGTGTTATTAGAAGCAATTACGCCTCCAAGTCCAGGATTACTCCCCTCTCTTTTTTTATTTTCTGCGGTTGATGTGTTTGCTCTGTAAAGCTCAATAGAGCTAATGTGTTGGGGCTATGGACAGGATCCTTTGATTTGGCTGTAATAACAGTGAGGCTCACTTGAAGACTGGTGGCGGTGTTTAACCCTTACTGGTGTGAGTAAGACCTTCTTAATGACAGGCTCGCTGGCAGTCAGAGTGAGTGGACAGGACAGGAAGTGGCACAGCACAAATTACAGCTTGTTCCAGCATCATTAGTATGAGCCACATGGCCCCATGTGATCTTCACTGATATCGGTTAAGATACAGAAATACTCAACTTCTGCGCACTGAATATTTTTAGGTAAATCAAGAGATGATTTTCTGCATCGACAAAATGTCTGCTTTTGAGTAATGCCTACTCCAGGTGCACTGATTACTTCTGTAAGGTTTGTATTCCTTATCATTGTAGAAAGTGTTCTAATGTCATTTATTTTATCCTTCAAATTCTATTTGAAGATGCCAAACTGTTGAAATAATTTCCATCTGTAAAGTGGTAACAAAAATGTGTGTAATTTGATTGATTTTGAAGTTGAATTAAGGAGTTATTTGGTGCATTAAAAAGTAATTTTATGGTACATTCTTAAAGAGAGGGTCGGATGTAGGGTGCATGCATCAAGAGCGTTCTTTGTTCATCTGCCCAGCTCAATGATGAACTCCAGTGTAAATACAAAATGGATGGATTTGCATGGTGTCACAGGGGATGGTTTAGTTCTGCGTAGTCAAATACTTGGACTGAGTCAGTTCTAATTTCCCGTGGGGTTTTACGAGGTATTGATCTTTCTCTTATCACCGCCCGCTCGGAGTGGGTGGACTATCAGCAGCTGCTCTGCGCTCTCCCTGAGCAGCTGGATTTACAGTCAGCACTAAAATACCTGGGCTTTCCTGGGGCCTGCAGCAGCGGGCACGCAGTCAGCTGAGCCTGCTAATGCCACTGCTGTTCACGGCCATGGTGATGAATGCAGCCCATCAATACAACTGTGTTTCCACTCTAACCTGTCACTTCACCTGGATCTGAGCTCTCCCATGCCCCTACATCGTATATAATGAGGTTTCTCAGTTGACGTTCTGCGGTGCTTGTGTTTCTACAGTGTCCTACAGCTATGTGTCTGATTTCAAATATAAGGAATATTTTAGTAAGCATGAACCTTTTAGGTGGGGTAAGGGCATGGGGACTGGTGTTAACCACTTTAAGAATATTAGTCTGAAATGTGAAAAACAGATCAGGTCCTCAGTACAAAATGCCAGAGTGTCCCCGGACTTCTTGCTTGATGCCGATATGAAATGCTTGTTTTTACATGCTCTGGGTTTAATATGTTGTTGTTTTGCTCCTTCTGGCTTGAAAGACTGCCAACGAAAAGCATCACGCCAAAATTCATAATACTGAATTAGAGTTACATCCCCACACAAACAGTGAGGATCAGTTACAGGAAATTATAAAACTCAAAGTATTAGGAAGAGTAAAAAGAATTCTCATACCTTCGCTCGCAGAAGGAGCCCTGAGAGGCTTTTGTAACAGTGCCGTCACGCGGGACTTTGGAGTCGTGAGAACCGGAGCGTGTGTGGACCTGACACGTTAATTAATGCTGGGTTAAGATAAAAGAGGGAGGCCCTGTCAATGTAGCCATTACAGCGGAATGTGCGCATACCGTGCTGCATCACTGGGCCACTGAACAAAAGCACGCTGATGGGCCTTTTGCACAGCAGGCTAATTATGCTAAGTCACTATCATCCTGTCAGTGCGGCCATCCGACGTAATCACTTTGACTGGTTTTGACACCTGGGCTCATCTTGATTGACACAGCCTTCGCTCTGCATTCAGAAGCTCAGAAGTTAAACATATCTGCACCAAAAAGGAAAGGCACGGCATGTTCTTCTCTCAGCCTGCCGTCTTTTCAACAAGATAAGCTCACAAGAAGAGCATAAGTTGCTGGTGCAGGACCCCATGCAATGCACACAGGGTGCCCACAGTGCTCTGTGGTGCCCACCTTCTCTGCTCTGGGTGTAGCAGGCCACCCTCTAGCGCTCCAAGCCCCAAGCTTGTTACTGTCATCCTCTCTGTTCAGTTTGACCATAGATTAAAAAGCAACAAAGGCAATCGCTACAACTTTGAGCTGAACTTGCTCGACTACGCCACCTCTGGAGGCTGGAGCAGTGGTAAAGAAGATGGAGTTGTGACCGGGAACGAAAGAGAGAGTCGAGAGAATTGATAAATATGTAAACTGTAAGCTATGCATGTATTCATAATAATAATAAGTCAATGTGTCTGTCTGTAAAACGAAACAGGAGGGCCTTCTAAATATGGTCAAAAACTGTTTTTCTCTGCCATTATTCACAAAAGGAGCATTTCGACTCTTTCCTGTTTCTCCAAGAGACATAGAGCTACATACAGGTCAATGGTCACCTGAAACACCCTTAAAATGATACATCTAAATTAAATGTGTCTTCTACACCAAAATGAACATGTAATGCATTAGTAAAACAAAGTTTCTCCATTACAGCGTCAGTTATTCATGTGTGTGCTTGTAGTACATGCACGCAATTGCTCAGTATGGCTCCTACAACGATGATGAGAAGTTTTCACTTTAAACAATTCTTTATCTTATCACGGTTTTTAAGATGATAAAGATATTTTGAACAGAGCTCTCAGATATCTGTATTAAAAGGAGATGCTGCTCTCAGGAAAGGGCAGTTTATTCTGCCTGAGGCACAGGTCAGACTTCCAGTCGCTGATCTCCAGGCTGACAAAGGAAGCAAATCATAGAAGGCTCATTGGCTTTTAATGCGCTCCGAGGAGCCAGTGCCAAGACATTAATTGTAATGACTGTCATCATCGTCACCGGAGATTACATGGTATTTCCTAATCATGCCTAACAGCCCCAGATCAGAAACCGTTTCTGAGGCCAAGGACAGTAGAGAGAGAAATTCTGCTTACAGTATGTTTGTTTTTAACTGCCCACCCACCCCTTCTCCCTTAGAACGAGAGAAGGCACGCCTTTTGCAGAAAATAAGAAAAACACTCATGTTTAATTCAGTCCCGTCTGCTCGGCCAGATGGCGGAGGCATTGTCATCCCACGCTGACAGTGCTGTTAGTGTGAAATCCTGATGTTCTATGCCACAGCCATTTTATGTAGCTTCCTGAGGTCATTAATCCCGCTGGAAGCCTTTTCTTCGTTCATCTGCTCATTCATGTGGTCACTCACTGTGTTTGAATAGTGTTATTTTTGAGGGCACAAAGCATGTTTACAGAGAGATGAAACCACATCTGAACAACCACTGACATGCTTGCTAACCCTAACCCTAAGTTCCATTCAGTCTTTTACTTTGACATTTAGTCTTCTGAGGTCAGTGGTATTCGGTGAACTATAGCCAGGAAGAAAATTTACCTGTACCTGTGACAGTTTACCTATACCATGATTAGCACACATTCCAGTTTAATTAAGGAGTTTAATTAATGCAATAGCAGCTGACTCCCCCTTACTTGATAGTATTTCATATGGTAGTTCTGCTTATATAGGTGCTTCTCGTGTGGAATCAATTAAATTCTAATGATCTAATGAAAAATAGTGAGTTTTAAGAATTTTTTTTATCCCCGGTATACAATTACCATTATAAAGTCATTAAATGCTGCCTGATCTCTGAGTGAAAATTACAATAATTTCATGTGAAGTGCACAAAGGTGATGCCACGTTAGACACGATCTGGTAAAATCTGGTTTTGAGCCGGTTATTCATGATGAGCGGGCTAAAGTTTTCCACTGCCCCTATTTATAGCTCAGCAGGCTGCCACGGGATGAATTGTTCATTGCTTCACCATCAAACACTCTGCCGTGGTGCCCCCCGGTTCCGGGACCGCGGTGTTACTGTAAATCCTCGCCTTCAAAAAACGTCCTTGTCCGTGTGCTTTCACGTCCTGCTCCCAGGCCCCCTGTAAATAACCCTGATTTCATTTCCTGTAGAAATTTCACATGATTTACAGTGTGCCTACTGCGTGGATGAAAGCGCTAACTGCTGCGTTTGGCTCGGGTCACTGCGTATCCAGGCAACCCCAACCACTGACACGCACAATGAAAGTGGATTCTGCAGTTGGTTGTCGGGCCTCAGCCCCGGGCAAGTCGGCTACTGTACTGCCAGTGATGGGCTTCCCGCACGTCTGTCTGAATGCACTCCTGTCAGAGAGGAGGCCGGGTAATTGTTTCAGTGACCTCTCGCTCTGATGTAGAGAGCCTCAGTCCTGACCTTCTTTAGAGTGGCTTTTATTTCTTTCTTGGGCCTCTTGCAGGTTGGAAACATATATTTTAAAGGCAGAGGAAGTTCTGTTGAAGCGTAATCTCATTGGTGCTAGTCTTGTTGGGTGAGAGGTGCCTCCTATTCATGGAGTAAAGAAAACATCAAATGTAAGTGACTGACTTTAGTGTGTAGCTTCGTACAACCGCCTGCTCCCTGAGTTAAGCAGGCCATGGGTGTGTAATCCTACAGCAGCATGGGGGTGAGGGGCAGACCAAAGGAGTATTCCCTTCTCTGCAGATAGCTTGTTCACCACACAGTTGTATTAGTTATTTAATCCTACAGTATTTTTTCACAGGTACCTTGCCCTTCACTACTCTGATGTGCACAGTCCTGCTTCCAATCTGGAAGAATAACCCCAGCTCACCGAAGCACACTTTTGTGATATGCTTCAAACCTTCTGCTGAAAGACAGATTGATAAATGGCTTTGGTACTGAAATCAAACAGTTGAAGTCATGGTGGGCCAGAAGATATACATCTCCAAGGCTGTAGCACACCAGGTCGTCTTCACAACTCATAGAAGGCAACTGTTTCCATGGAAACTGTTAAATTAGAGCGTGAGAGTATGGCAGCCATCTTGCCTGTAACCCTTTCCTGCACAGCTTAAATGAGGGGATTTGGTGCTTAAGACTAGAACAATAGGCATAAATGCTGAAATGCATCTTTTTGAATCGGATAGCATTTCATGAAATAAAATGGTTCCCTATAACAGCAGGAGGATATGAGGGTATAAAAAGAAGGATATGCATATATGGCAGAGTTGATTATTTATGAAATTGGGCAAAGGCTGACTGGGAATTGTGTGTTCTCTTTAGAAAGTTTCTTTCAAGGATTTACCTTTCTTTTCCTGGTGATGATTATGGTGGAATTTTTCTCTTCTTGCAGGAGTTGATTTCAAAATGAAGACTTTAGAAATAGATGGCATCAAAGTCCGAATACAGATATGGTGAGTGAATTAAGAAATAATGATTTTAGATCTAACTGAAAATTCACGAATTATCTTTTGAGTAAAATGTATACTTATTGTGCTATACTTTGATGTTGGTAGTGGTTGTGTGAAGTTCCTTTACCCATTTGTAGGTCCAACATAAATATCAGGTAAAGTGATCTGTGCTGGGGGACCTGTGGCAGTCATTCCACAGGTACTAATCGGTCTAAATCCGGCACTGAAGCCCACATTTGGAGCTTGTTATATTTATCACTCAGGCCTGTGTAGGCAGCAAGGCGATCTCACCCAGAAATTGAGCAGACATAATGTAGCATTGAAAATGAGTAAACTTTTGCTATATGTTCATCTCTGCCAGGGATACAGCAGGCCAGGAACGATACCAGACTATCACCAAGCAGTACTACAGACGAGCACAAGTGAGTTCTTTACACACTTTATTAGACTCTGCTTACTGTCTGTTTGACTCCCCTGTGGACAGTGTGGTCCAGTCATATTGCCAGCACTGTAACATCTCTGGAAAGCATTTGGACACGCAAGAGCAAGAGAGGTGAAATTTGTTATGAATGGTGCAATAGTGCTCACCCACCAGGTGTTTGAATCCAGAGTTCAGTCCTCTAACCTTTACCTGACACTGCTTGCATTCAGGTGTGTCTGTAGCATGCGGTGTTTGAAGTGCTGGGAGTGGAGCCTAATTTCGCTTTCCCTTCTGTCTCCCGCCAGGGGATCTTCCTGGTGTATGACATCACCAGTGAGCGGTCATTCCAGCACATCGTCAAGTGGGCCAGCGACGTGGATGAGGTAAGCACACGGTTACTGACAGTGACTGAAAATGGCAGTTACAGGAACAGGGCTGGAAAAATGCGGCCCACAGCAGCAGAGAGGCACTCTTTGATCCTTCGTGATAATCGGCGATCAGATGACAGGGTCGTCTTGAAAACTGCTCCTTGAGAGCTGCTGTAGCCTTATCATCCCTCTGGGTGTCTCTGTTTCAGTACGCTCCAGATAAGGTGCAGAAGATCCTTGTGGGGAACAAATCGGACGAGGAGCACAAGAGACAGGTGGCCAGAACACAGGGGGACAAGGTGAGAAAAACAGTATTCACCTGTAATTACCCACACGACACACACAACCCTACATTTGGTTGGCGAGTAATCAAGGCCTGTGTAGATGTAGCGGGTAAAGCGGTATTTCATATGACATATTTACCTGCTCTAAGACATTAGAGTACCAAAGTACGTCCACACTAACTACAGCACACCATCATTACCAACTTAATCATAAAATGTCACAACCCTTTATAAATGAGAGGAAGAGTGTTAAAGTGCGTTTGAGATTAATGTTAGCTTTGTTAATTACACTGATGAGCCAAAACATTATGACCACTCACAGGTGAACTCCATAACGTTGATCATCTCCAAACAAGGGCACATGTCAAGGTCTCGGTAGATTAGATGGTAAGCAAACGATCAGTTCTCGTAGTCAACGACCTGAGCGACTTTGACAAGGGCCAAATTGTTATGGCCAGACAACTGGGTCAGAGCATCTCTGAAATGGCAAGGCTTGTGTGGTGCTTCCGGTCAGCAGTGGTGAGTACCTACCGACAGTGGTCCGAGGAGGGTCAAACCACAAACCGGCGACAGGGTGTTGGGCGCCCAAGGCTCATCGATGCGCGAGGGAAATGAAGTCTATCCCGTCTGATCCAAACCAACAGAAGGTCTACTGTGGCACAAGTCACAGAAAAGTTTAATGATGGTTACTGGAGGAATGTGTCACAACACACAGTGCATTGCACCCTGCTGCGTATGGGGCTGCATAGCTGCAGACCAGTCAGAGTGCCCATGATGACCCCTGTCCACCATCGAGAGCACCTACAATGGGCGCGTGAGCATTGGAAATGGACCTGGGAGCAGTGGAAGAAGGTCGCCAGGCCCGATGAGTCCCATTTTCTTTTAGATCACGTGGATGGCCGTGTACATGTGCGCCATTTACCTGGGGAACTGATGGCACTGATTTAAGACAACAAGCCGGGGGAGGGAGTGTGATGCTCTGGGCAATGTTCTGCTGGGAAACCCTGGGTCCAGCCATTCATGTAGACGTCAATTTGACACGTGCCACCTACCTAAACATCGTTGCAGACCAGGTACACCCCTTCATGGCAATGGTATTCCCTAATGGCAGTGGCCTTTTCCAGCACGATAATGTCCTCTGCCACACTGCACACATTGTTCAAGAATGTTTTGAGGAACATGAAGTGTTCAAGGTGTTGCCCTGGCCTCCAAATTCTCCAGATCTCAATCTGTGGGATGTGCTGGACCGACAAGTCAGATCCATGGAGGCTCCACCTCGCAACTTACAGGACTTGAAGGATCTGCTGCTAATGTTTTGGTGCCAGATGCCACAGGACACCTTCAGGGGTCTTTTAGAGTCCATGCCTCCACGGGTCGGCTGGTTTGCCGGCCCATGGAGGACCAACAGCATATTAGGCAGGTGGTCATAATACTTTGGCTCATCAGTGTAGTCCGTTTGCATTCCGGGAGCAAAACATGGCAGGAGAAACTAGCGTCTTTTCCAGTTAAATTCATTGCCATCTTTTCTGTTGATGCTTTTTGCAGCTCGCTAAGACATATGGAATGGACTTCTTTGAGACAAGTGCCTGTACCAATACCAACATTAAGGAGGTGAGTCAGTTTCTCCTCTCTGACAGAATATTTTCCTAGGATTTCACAAGCAGATCTTTGTAAAAAGAAAACAGGGTCTCCTTCGCCACATGGGACTTCACTCCTTATGGCGTTTTCGATCCTCTGTCTTTTCCAAGAGAGAGTGTTTTTTTTTTTTTTTAAATCCGCTTTTGCTGATACTCTTGTCAGAGGCTGAGTGCCGGCGCTGAGCGTTCGTGTGTATTTCAGCATAATTCAGCTCTTGGAGCTGACAGTGACTGATGATGGATGTCTCCCTTGTGTCTGCTTCCCTATGCGCGCCTGGTGCAGTCATTCACCCGGCTGACAGAACTGGTCCTGCAGGCCAACAGGAAGGAGCTGGACGGTCTGCGGACATCCATCAACGAGGAGCTCAACATCGCCGACCTGGAGGACGAGGAGGCTCAGTGCGACACCGGCCCAAACTCCCAGAAGGCCTGCTGGTGTTAGAGGCGAGGCGCACTTCCAGCCCTGGGTCCCAGCTAAGCTATGACATTTTTACAGTGTTGCTATGCAGCAAAAACATTCTCATGATGTTGTAGCAATGTTGTAAGACTGCTGTGTGTTAGCTGGGTAATTTACCTGCTGCAGCTGCTCTTGAACATACATTGTTTTTTTTTATGTCTGATCATTCTTTGGTTTGATAATTTTTACCGCTGTTAGATTATATTTTGGATTTGGTCCATTTTGGTCCCTTTAAAACAATGCCTATATTATTGTTGTTATTATTATATATATCTTCCCTTTGTTAGCAACTACAGAAATGTTGGATGTCATGCTGTCCATCAGGTTTTTCATGCTGTTTGCAGATGCTGCCACCAGAGAGCAGTAGCTCTGTAATGGCTCTCCTGTATCTACCTGATCTGTTTGATACTAGGGCTATCTGCATTCTGCATCTTCCTCTGTGCAGATTACACCCCAGGGCACTGATTCAGGATCAACGCTTCCCAATGATCTCCCCAAACATTCTGTGTGAAAAGCTGATTCAAGTTCAGTATCCCCCTCAGCATTTGAGAAATGCCATTACATTGCACAAAGCTGAGAGTTGCAGTGGAATGCTTTTTCACTATTTCAACAAATTTGTATTTCTATTTATGATTGCACCCCATTAAGCATTCCTATGGGTTTTCAAAGCACTTAGGTGAATTTAAGTTGACTTTAGATCCCTACTTTGTTTAACCAATTAACCTCGCTTTGTTTCAGCAACCAAGCCTTCTCTTTCACCTCTTTGTGTTCTCTTGTGCTATGTTTCTGTGGACTGTCAGGCTAGGCTAACTCGTTGGCTTTTGTCTGGACATTTCATCTTGAAGTGTTTTTCTCAAGCGCATGATACGGAGGTTCACCCTCATGTGATCTCATCTGTGGGCGGCACTCAAAAAAATTAATAGATAAAATGCAACTATAATTTGTGATTACACAATCATGGAGAATTTATATTTTATGTGGTCAGTTATTTCCCCTGTTGCTAAGTGTAAAGGAAGTCGGCGTTTACTTGTCGAATGTCTATAAGTGTCAGGCTGAGCTTAAATGGGTTTAGTGGGTCTGCCGGCACTCGACCAGCCTGCTTAGCTATTCTCTGGCTCCGTGCACCTCCCCGGCGGGATCAGAGTGCAGGTGAACCGTTCATCCGAGGTGCGTCAGTGTAAGAGGAAACCGCAGAGCGCGCAGGGCATAGAGCGCTTATGAATTATTGAGAGGCTGAAAACTAAGACTGCAAAGATGGCTCCTCTGTCTGAAGTAAGACACCGCAGGGCCATTCCCTTTTCTGACAGCAGTTCTGCAGGATTTTCCCAGGGATAAAATGACCCAGACACAAGAGAGGAATCTATCTATTGTAATCCTTATAATTACTAAATATTACAGTATTCTCAAATTGCAGAAACTTACATCATTTGTTGAATATCTATGGCTACAGGAACACTAATTCTTTGGAATAAAAATTATCACTTTTTTTTACTACAAAACTGTGGAGTTTGAGTATATTTGGCTGTAAGTGGTTGATTGTGTTCGTAACGCTGCCTGATAAATTAACACGGGAGTAAAGGTTCCACATGCCTGGTGTCTGACTTTCAGGTTTATCTGCACATTTGGGGAAGGCCCTTCTGGTGACGCTGACCTTCGCTGAACAAGTCTAAGAAAAGTGCTTACAGATTGATCATATGTGTGACTTGTTCACATTTATAACGATGACTGTAATACTGAAGGTGGGAAATTAATTTTCAGGTTTAACGTGTTAATGTCAAACACACCTACAATCACACTTTTTTTTCGCAATGAGCCAGTTACGTTTCAAAAGGGGATTCCTCAAACAAGATCACATGTGCAGGGTAAGGTCTTTTCATGGAATTTATTTCCTTTTTGACCAAGGGGAGAAATGAATTGTGCATAGCAACTGCTATAAAAATTTCTTAAAATTTAAAAATTGCTATAAAAAAAAAAAAAAACTGGATAATTCTGGCTTCATTTAATCAGCCAGTTTACACGAGAGCAGTACTGAAATGTGACACAAGTTTGTGCTGTAAATGACGGTCTCCTTTTAACCTGTCTGTAACATTGTCAGTTGTTTGTTACAATCTACCATGATCAACAATGATTCTTCTCTGCCATTGGACTGACAGATCAACTACTTTTTTGTTAAACTTATCATGCACCACTGAGGTGGCAGTACCTTTTGTTGTGCCTGCACTATAAACTGTCTTGGGGGTATGTTG
Source organism: Megalops cyprinoides (assembly GCF_013368585.1). Lineage (NCBI taxonomy): Eukaryota > Metazoa > Chordata > Actinopteri > Elopiformes > Megalopidae > Megalops > Megalops cyprinoides. The sequence continues at coordinate 30,159,166 of NC_050594.1, forward strand.
TATTGAATGGAAAACTGGATTATGCCGTAGAAACAAAATGTATCTGTTGTTTTTGCTTGTCTGATTTCAAAAGAAAAAAACAGTACTTTGTTTGAGAATACTACTTGAATTTTATGTTGGTCTTTGTGGAAGTTTGTGTGTTTCAGGGTTATGATTTGTTTGAAAGTCAGAGTTTGATTTTGATGTTGAAAAATAAATAGAGTCAAGACATTTATTTATGACTGTTTTACTATAAATGTGTTTTGGAGGTAATGTGAGAGAGGTCAGCGTGGCTGAGTGCTGTAAACGAATGATGTCACTGGGAGAGCTGCGCTACTTAATTGTGGTCACCATAGGTCATGGTAACAGTGGTTCTCAATCCTTACTATATATTTATATATCATTATATATAGCAATAGAGAAATAGGCAAACATTTTATTAATTCCAGTCAAACATTTAAAAATGTAAATAAAATTAAAGAATAAAAAGAGTGTGGCCTGGGGGTTTCTACCCCTAGGCATTAGCATGCTGACATGAATACAATTATTACCATGTTTGTGTTGTCTAACAGTGGTAAATATGAGGTTTTGGAAAAGCAGAAAGTGAAACAGTGAAAGCCGATCAGAAGAAAAGACTATACACCTGGAAATGTCACATGAGCATGCCATAGGACACTGAGATTCACGGTCATTCCAAACCGTACATTGTTGACATCATCCCTGCCCTCTCTAATAGTTTGCACTCACTCTGACTCTGTGTGACGTCAGCTCTGCAGACCACGGAGATTCAACAACTACCTGAGCTGCCAGTCAGATGGTCTTCATTCAGGCTTCTCTTCAGCAGTGAGTGAATAAGCATTTTGTTGAATGCTTATCTGAATTTGCAGACAGTTATATGTTGCAGATCTTATGTTCAAGAAATGTGTGGTCAGATGTGTGTTTGTGTTAATAAAAAGATTAACGTAAAAGTATTACTTAATTTTTGTTTTTGAAATGCATGTCAGAAATCTGGGGTGTTTGCCTAAGTGAACCTTTGTTTAATCAGTTATGTCAGGACCTTTAACAATTAATTCAAGTGAACTCATTTTTCATTTAAGTACTAATTTGTATCTCTCTTGACCAATGGAAAATTACAAATACATTGTGAACTCCTTTCAACACCAAATCTACACTATATGGCCAAAAGTATGTGGTCAGCCCTGCTAATTATTGAGTTCAGGTGTTTCAGCCACACCGATTGTTAACAGGTTCATAAAATCAAGCACATAGCCATGTGCTGATAGCCAATCTCCATAGACAAACCTTGGAAGTACAATGGGTAGTACTAGAGAGCTCGGTGACTTTAAACGTGGCACTGTTTTTTTATTTATTTATCCTTTATTTAACCAGGAAGGTCCCATTGAGATACAATATCTCTACTGTTAGATCTGTCCGGGCAACTGTAAGTGCTATTATTGTCAAGTGGAAGTGTCTAGGTTTTGGGATGAGATTCCCATTAAGCTCATACAGGTGTGATGGTCAGGTGTCCACATTCTTTTGGCTATATTTACAAAGAACGTAAAAGACAATCGTCATAGAGGTGTCAAATATAGATCACGGTTTAATTACATGCGCTGTCAAAAACAATTACATGAGTTTGGCTGGATTAAAATTGAGGATATGTGATAGATCTCTAGCACCAGGAATGGAAACCATTGCAATATATATAATCATTTCACCACCTTTTACCTTTAAGTTGTACATACACAACATGTTGCCATTTATATCTCGGCCAGTTTTAGAAGTTTCGCTGGAGACTCAGTGAAGGAAAGTTAGGAGTTAAGCCTGGGCCCAGTGAGTAAGATTAATCTGCTATGTATTTTTAATCACTGACCGAGAAAGGCAGGTAATGACATGATGAATGTTTCATGGCCCAGAAACTAATACGAGTCCTGGAATTACCATGTTGCCCTTGCTGCGCGTATCACAACCACTGCCCAACTTCCTCCTCCCGCATCTCTGTGTCCTGAAAGAAAAGGGGCCGAAACAAAACTGTCACTGCATGACATCATCCTACACATTGGCATTCAAAAAAAGGCTGTCAGTCAATTTGATTTCAGCTGATATTTTTCAGATGTAAATCCAATCCATCACAGAATCCATCACTACTAGATTAACATATTTGACATGTCATACTTGACATTCAGTGTTGTAAATTTAATGTAAATTTGATTTGCTGTACGGGTATCTGGTGTATGCACTGGGTTGTGATTATCATCATATTTTTAGCATGTTCAAATATGAAAAAGTTAGTTTATCCACAACATGCACAACTGTCCACCAGGGTATGCTTTTCACTTTGAACAAAGTTTAAGAGGTGCAACCATTCAACCCATAAGAAACCATTTGCTTAATTGTATATGCATCGATTGGATTTAGATTTTTTACATTTCAAAAAGCATAAATGCAAAAATCAAATTTCTATTCTAACAATGCTTTGCCAAATAAAGGTTTCCATGATTGTTTTGTCATTGATATATCAACAAATACAACCCTTTTAAAGACACATATAAATATTTAAAATAATAATAATAATAATAACATCCCATTAAATGTCTTACTGGCAAATTTACATAAATGCAATCAACAGCAGTGTCTACTGTAGCCTTACTGCACAAACTAAGGACTGACCAGCCAAGCCTCATTTCAACTGTGTGAACATAAGGTAAGCATGTAACAAGCACTATTGAGTGTCAAAAAAAGACAGGGGGAGAGAGAGTGTCTGGCCAGTGAAAGAGGGATAACACAAGCATGCATTGTTCTCTTATTCATTTCTCACACCTTCTTTTGTGGGTGAGCAGACACATCATTCTAAGGGGCCGGGCCAAGGGATCTGCTTACAGGTGGCAGGGCACAGGTGGCAAACACTGCTTCAGAACATGTTTTTTGGCTGGCAGTGAAAATTACTGTCTGTGTTGCCTTATTATCCTTCCATTTATACAAATTGTGTAGATATAGAGCAGATAGTGAATGTTTATGAAAGTATACATAGCTGACGATGTAGATGTAACAATATGTTTGATTAAGGAGGCCTTGTATATGACAAACTGAAACTTGAATCCTCCTAGCGCGTTTTATCGACGCTGTTGGAAGTATCAGTAACCGTGGGGTATCAGTTTTCTGTAAGGTTATTCGATACGTAGCTCGGCGGCTTTATTATCCCAAGTCAAGTGACTGTTCGCCCTAACCGAGTGGTTATAGCAGGTGCTGTGGGGCACAGATCCATTCTGTCGTGGTCAATAAGAGCGGACAGCATGACTCACATAGCAAAAACCTTCTACGATCTGCGTGCGACCACGCTGGAGGGGGAGTCGGTGGACTTCAACGTCTTCAGAGGGCGGGTGGTGTTAATAGAAAACGTGGCGTCGCTTTGAGGGACCACCACGAGGGACTTCAGTCAGCTCAACCAGCTGCAGAGCAGATATCCTCACCGGCTGGTTGTCCTCGGCTTCCCCTGCAATCAGTTCGGCTACCAGGTTAGTCTGGCGAGGTGCCAAACAGGGAATTATGAAATGTTGCTGGATGCACTGCATCTGTGGTTTGATTTTTAAAGTGCTGCTAATGCCTAAAATCCTGTCGGCAGGCGTCAACAAACTGGGATGTTAACAACTAGCCATGCGTTTTAGTAATCAGAAAAAATAACATTATATTATACAGTGTGAAATGGATATGGAAATGGAATGTCTTCTCAAATCAAATAAATTTGTAGTCTTGGCCATCGATTTATTTGGTACGGCACAACTCCTTGTGTCAAATATAAAAAGCACGATATCTTTATTACTGCAGTCATGTACATAGCTTGCTGAATCCAGCTGTTTATTTTACAGGAAAACTGCACTAATGGGGAAATCCTTAACTCGCTGAAACATGTGCGTCCCGGAGAGGGATTCCAGCCCAACTTCACGATGTTTGAAAAATGTGACGTAAACGGATCAAACACCCACCCTGTCTTCGCCTATCTTAAACATAAATTACCCTATCCCGACGACGACTCGACCACCCTCATCCAAGATCCCAAATTTCTCATCTGGAGCCCCATCAACAGGACAGACATATCGTGGAACTTTGAGAAGTTTCTTATTGCGCCAGAAGGGGAACCTTTTAAACGGTACAGCAAAAATTTCCAAACCATCGATATTGAGCCCGACATCCAACGTCTGTTGAAATTAACAAAGAACTAAATTAGCAGGATATTAAGCAGCATGTTCGGTAATCATCTCGCTTAGTTTTACAGCAAAACGTCAGGTAGAACGAGACTGGATGTTGTGAAGTAGCCTACAGTTGAATGGTGGCATTTTCCATACATTTGAGTTTTTACTACATGAAGGTATTATTCTAAAAAGCCAAGGGAATAATACCTGAGGTCTTGTAAATATTCAGTAGTTGTGGATCATGCTATTTCTTCATGTATCATCATTTTAATTAAAAATTAATCACCCAAACTTTGGCTTGTGTTTGTGATGGGGGACCAGCTTTTACACCATTATTATTTCTGACATATTTCTTCCACATGATACGGTATGGTAGGCCTAGTGTTATTCTAAGGCTCTTGGGTCCATGCTACCTTTCCTCAGTATTAAACAAAAGTGATATGACGGGGAAAAGTTGAAGGGCATATTTGTTTGAGGGTCATGTCAAGTTACCACCACATTGTGAGCATATTGGCGCACATTCTAGTGTCTTTGAAATCCATCTAAATGCAGTATGAATTAAACCAGATGGGAACTCCCGAGTGGCTAAGTCGTTGAAAGCACTCCTTCAAACCCGACCGTGTCACTAGCCGACAGAGACCGGAACACATTTATTAGCTGGTTTCGTTCCGCCGGGGATAGGGTGGGTACGCGGGCAGTGGCTTCGGTTCCATTAGCAACAGCGACCCTGCTGGTCGATCGGGCGCCTGTGGTCCACTTGCCAATGTCTTCCTCCGACTCATCTCTGTGGTATCTTAGCTTGTGGACCGCAGTGTGCAAAGAAGCAGCGGCTGACATCACGTGTCTCGGAGGAGGGCACGTCCTTCTCCACGCTCTCCCGGATTGACAGTACCGAACATCGATGATAAGAAATTGGACATTCCAGAATTCAGGAATTGGCCATTCCACATTGGGGAGAAAATGGAAAAAAAAATGTTAAACAAGATGGATTTGATGAAAAATTTTTATGGTCACAATTTCAGAAACTGTTTGATTACACGATGTTTGATACACAAGTTCTAGTTTTAATATTTTGTAAAATTTGTATCTATAGACATTCACCGAAATGGCAACTATATTGCATATAGTGCAAATATGGTAGCTAAGACACCTAGGTAATGCAATAATTGTACATTACGGTTTTGTAGCCATTTGTGTAATTTTTGTCCAAGCAGAGCAGCTATTAATCAGTTAAATTAAGAGCCTCATTTCTCAAAGTTAGTTTGTCTCAGCTGGACACTGAATACATTGAAAGGCTGTTGCCAAATAATTTGTAGATGATCTCACCTCTGTCCTTTCCTGTGTACCCCTTCTGTCCAGCAGGTGGTGCTGCTTGCAAAGTTAGATTTCAATTTTCTCTTCTCCGTCTACCTGTTCCACAGTTTCACAACAGGAAGGACAAACTGCTAACTATGCTCATGTCAGCAACTTTAATGATTGGCATGCCGTTAACCCCTTTGTAAAAGAATTTTCTTCTGATTGTAGAAAAGAGCTTTATTTGAACATAGTGGAATTACTAATCTGTATCACTAGAATCCAAATCTATAGCAGCGAATGTTGTGGCACTTGGTCAGGCTACAAACTTAGCTTTAAGTTGTCTTTAGCCTATGTTAACAAGTGTGTAAATGTCAATAAAATTTCCCATCTGCAATTAATTCCCTTTCATTTCATTACATCTCACATGGTAGCATTATGTTCTATATGTCAAATAATTGATGACAGGGTTTGGGCTACATTAAAAACATGTTGGTTATAAGGGGGTTGGTAATCCCAGTCTTTTATGTAATGATTCAAAATTTCAGGTGAAGTGTGCAGAGGTTACAAAGGTAATTAAGCAAAGAGAAATCAGCTTCTTATGGGAGATCAATATTTAAATGAATACACTTCATGACAAAATTATGTAATTTTTTTTTTTGTTGTAATTTCTCTGATTATTTCAGGAGGTTCAAGGTTATCTTATGGCAGGTGGAGTAGATGTGGTTATGGGTGAAATGTTTTTGTGTTAGCTCAGTAAGATAGAAGTGATGGTTAGTGATGAAGCTGCATGTAATCAGTTATTTATAATCAATCACATTAAAGTCATGACTAGAGGACTGTTGCGATCTGATGCTAAAGTTGGCCTCTTATTCCAAAAAGGACAAAAAATTGGACTAAAAATGATTAAAACTGGCCCTGTTTTTCATTGCGCAGCCCTTTCCTGTAGCTGCCTGTGGCACAGGCCTACATCACCTCGTATTACCTAAGAGTGTGACAATTGAAAATGACATTGGACATCTGTCACCTTGTCATTTCTCAGTGTGTCCTACTGCTTCTGCTTGTTTTCACGTTAGTGCTGCCTCAACTGACCTACCGGCGAGGCAGAGACAGGAGAGAGCTGGTGCTCTCTGTGCCAGTCAGATTCAATCTGCAAGCGAGACGTTGCCATTTCAGTCCTGTTGCAGACGGTGAGTCACAGAGGAGTGATATTAGCAGGTCTGCGTCTCTGGGGCAGCTGTGAATGAGAGCGACCCAGGAGCGGCTGTCTCACAGCCAGTGATCAAGAGACATCGTCATTGTCTGGGCCTCTTTTTTTTTTCCCAGAACTCTTTGCTTTATTTGGGTTGTGATGACAGCAGCACCGGTGGGGGATTTGGGGGGGGGGGGGGGGGGTTTAACAGTCAGACTGAGTATCACGAGGGAAAGATTTCCCTGGCTTCACTCTGCGGATCCCGCTGTTTCCCTGAGCACCGGCCTTAATTAAATACCTCCTGCCTGCCTCGCTTTGCCAAGGAGAGCCCTCTCATCCATCCCCTGTAACGCTCCGCCACGGAGCAGGAAATGAGAGCGGGCCGAAGACGGCACAGGAGATTCTCATGTGTGATTACCACATAGTGACAGTCCCTCTGGGGTTAATAGCATCCTCACCTTCATCCAGAGCTGTTTGCACAAGAAATAATATATATAGTGCAACAAACTACTTCATCAAAAGATCTGTAAAAAACATGACAGAAGTAGGCAATCCAGAATATTTAGAATTCAGGGAGAGAGACAGAGAAAATGGGAGAGAGGGCCTCCTCACTAATCTCCTACCTCCAATGGACTCCTCAATCACATTAAAACATGCAGGGGGGAGGAGCTGTGGATTAGTGTTCCCTTTGCTATCACAGTGTGCCAGGAGCTGGAGGCACTCCCACACCAGCTATGTAACATGTGTAGCTGTGCTGAACTGTCACTTAGAAAGAATGGCTACAATGAGAGGACTTTCTCCACCACACCTTAGCCAAACTGGCAAAAAAAAATTACTTGGCCGAAAAAAATTACTTCAGGAAAGCCAAGAAAAGACATTTTCTATTGCTGTGCGTGCTGTGTGAGTGGGCTGAGACCTCCAGCTTTCCCTATTCCACTGAAGATGGTGATGTCATTCTCCTCTCCTCCCACCTCTCCACTGTGCTGTCACACTTGAGTGAGTCATGCTGTTTGTTTGTACGGTAGGTGAGCATCCCCGAGTGAGAAATAGGGGCCTTCGCAGCAGCGTTATTTTCTGTAATACCGGGCTCCGTTTCTCCCAGCTGTCAGCGGGAGGATTGCTACATAATTGCGACATCATGGCTATAACAGATTTCCCTGGGTTTCAGGGACAGTTTCACTTGTGTTTTTTTATCTACCTGATGAATGTATCTATTTCGTTTTAAATTGTCATGCTTCCTCACCAACAGGCAATTTTCCCCCGGGTTAAGAAATGCGTGTTCCATCACAGTCAATGGCATTTCTGAAATACCTCTGCTGTAGCCGCTGTGACTTTCCCCCTGCTACACAATGGCCTGACTTGGTTTGATTTCTTTTTTGTTGATTTGTGTTGTCAGTTTCCACCTCACCAGGGTATAAACTCATCAGATATTATTGACCAACCCATGGACCCTCCCCAGCAGCATCACGTGTTAAGTGATTTTGGGACAGCCAGTGTGAAAATCACAGCTATCATGAACAAGTTTTTTGGAGTGAAGGTCTGGCTCAGCACATAAGGCACATAAAATTGCTTGCTGATGGCATTCTCAAAACCCCAACCCCCTGACACCAGTTCTCTGAACCCAATGTCAGCATCTTCCCTTGAGGACCATCGTTCAACTAGTTTAAAGTCCAGCTCCGGAACATTTAAAACAAACCACCTTCTTCCTGCACCACACAGATTTAAGTGACGATAGATGAGCCTCCTGTTACTGAAATACACTGTGTCCATAGCACCGATGTGCATATCTGCAAAGGGCTGATAAATGTAACATATAGATAAATGAGCTAGAATGCAGTGAGTACGCTAACATGAGCAACGCAGCAGCCCACGGCTTTGGCCAGCAAAGGTGCTCTTCTGTCTTAGCCTGTCTCATCTAAACCTCTAAATGTATCGCTATTTATAAACCCATCTGAAACAGCCAGGGCAGGAGCAGAGCACCACAGGAAATCATCTGCAAGTTGCATGAGATTGCACGGTCTTCCGTCATCATTGCATTTGTTTGGTACCAAAGCAATGCTCGTACATCCTAAAGAAAAATGTGTGACAACAGACTGCTCACTGAAACATTATGCTTCTGAGCAGTGACATGTCAGTTTCCTGCATTTAAACTGGACTTGTTGTTGTGTACATAACAAAGTTACCATATCCACACTGTCACTAACAGCGACCCATATCTACTGGCTACACAGGCAGATTCATAGGTAGGTTTCTCCCTGAGAAATTCGCTTTGGGGAGTACAACTAACCGAATAACTAATAGTAATGAACAACAAAAAAATTGTGGCACTATAATAGCATCTGTTAATGACTAGGAGATACAAGTAGTGTTACATATTTATTTATTGTTGATTAATCTTTTTAATCTATAAGACGATGAATGACCCCTGATCATATTTTGTACACATCATGTTTAAATCTGCTGGTCTTTGCTAAGCCTTTTGAGAATACTTATAATATCATGAAATTTTGTGCAGTTTTTATTTATGATAAAATTTATAAAAGGGTGTAATGTTTACACATTACACCCTTTTCAAGTACCTTCACATTTTGTTTTTAAACAAACAACACTTATAACTAAATATGTCTTTGTGTAGTGTAAAGAGAAGCCTCTTGACAAAACTATTAGGACTAAAAACTGTAAAATCACATGACCACATGGTCTCAGGTTGTGAAGCCTCTCAAACACTTCAGTGACACACTGCTCCACTGATACTCTAATTCCACGAACCTGTGAACCAGCAGCTCATACCATTTTAGG